>NW_013953440.1:1693-13964 GCF_001266775.1 Austrofundulus limnaeus
CGCTTGATCATGCCCTGAGCCCTGCCCCGCGCGTGCGATTGGTTGAATGGACGCACATGGGGGGAAAGTTTGAATAAAATACAGGAACATGGCACAAGTGTTGTCGTTCAAGCTCGTGCGCTTGGCCCAGCAGCACTTCGGCCAGTGTCAACCAGAGGAAAGCAAAGAGTTGAAAGTTTGAAGCAGACTTTAGACACTTTTAATCGGATGATTCTGCGCCGCCACATGGGACTTTTGAGTTTGCGTAAAATCGTTCAGGGATAAGAAAAAAAATAAATAAATTGCGGGGTCTCCAAACTCGTGCGCAGTTGTTGTTTGCGTGTTTCTTTTGCGTCTCCAATCATTCAGAGGAAGATCTAAAGTTCTGAGATGAGGGCGCTCAGGATGGTTCCGTCGGTGCTGCTGCTGGTTCTGGTGCTGTCCGGCGCACTTTACGCACGGAGGTTCCGGGGTGGCCGCAACTCGCAACAACAACAGCAGCGGCGCGCGCCCCCTTCTCCCACGCACCGGGGGGACACCACGGAGAGCTTCCCGCTGGATTTCACGGCGGTGGAGGACAACATGGACAACTTCATGACGCAGGTGAAGAACCTGGCCCAGTCCCTGTACCCGTGCTCGGCGCAGAAGCTCGACCACGACATGAAGCTGAACTTTCTGCTGAACACATCGGTCACCTGCAACGATGGGAGTCCCGCAGGGTATGTACTCACAGAATAAAAAAACACCATTAAATATCAGAGTTAAAAAAGTTCAGTTTCTAGAATGATTTTATCAAATCTGGCGCACATGGAGCGCTTATTTGGTCGCTTGTTTCCAAGAAAAGATTTAGTCAAGTTGTTGCTTAAAGTTATATTTTAAGCTTAACAATATTTTAAAAGAAACAAACAAAAAAAAAAGAAAAGAAAGACAGCATTGGCTCTGTCAGGACAGGGGTTCTGGACAGCTGCTTTGCGTCAGCGGAGCGTGAAATTTGCGGAGAGCCACACGGTCCACGCTTCATTTCCTTTGCTCCGAATTAGAATGCAGGATTTGCTCCGCACAAAAGTTCGGATTGGAGCTTCTCAGACCCTCCCTCGTGCACATCACTTTGTGCTCAATCAAGCTGGGATGCTTCAGGGGTGAATATTTATTATTATTATTATTATTTGTCCCCTGATGAAGAGGCAACATACCAGCAAACAGGAGATTCCAAACTTTGACTTTAAGTGTTTACAGATGCGCAAAAGTTCAAATAAATGGGATTCTGACAGAACTGTTTCATATTTATAAGCAAATGTATTTGCATTCTTTGGTTGGTTTGTGTTGTATTAAATGTTTTTAGACAATATAATCTGAACCATAATTTAAAAAAACAACAAATCCCTTTAAACGCAGTGGTAAAAAGAATATTATTCATTAATCTTTGCAGTTATTCGTTTAAATACCCTCACATAATTGTTGCTAACAGTATTGGTATTGTGCAGAAGAACCATAAGGGCATCAGCTTGACTGAAATGAATGGCCTTTTTTAATGGCTTTAGGATTTCACCTGTCAAACTCAAATACTGATGAATTGCCTTTTTTAATTCACTGTGGCAGCAATTAGTTTAGATACGAATCTAAGCAACAGCATTATCCAGAGAGGTATCTATCATCTGAAACATAATGCAAATAAGAGCCAAAATTGACCTAACAGGAACTTTTCCTGTTGTTTATCCTCAATTGTTTCTTGTCCCAAGAATGCTTCAATAAATGCTTTTGTTGTTTGGAAGCGGACCCTCGGCTTGCATCACCGACCGTAGCTCCCAGTAATCGTGTAAAAACACCAGCCGAAGCCAAAGCGTGATTCAGTGTCTGAGCAAAGCAGCTGCGAGGTTCAGCCAAGTGTGTTCTCTTTAAACTCACTCAAATGTATTTGGCAGCATTTTTGGGGTTGAGTCATTTGGTCAGGTTAAATATTCACTGCAAAAAAATGAAAAAGAAAAAAAAGCACAGCAAAACATTCATCTAGAAGCTATAAAAGAGGAAGAAAAAAAAGAAAACCGCACACCTTCACACAACAAGTGTTTAATTTGAGCAGAAATGACAGATTTGTTAGAAGTTCACGTGAGGCTCAGATTGCCCTCTTCTGGACTGAAGACAAACAGCTGCAGCTCAGCGTCTGAACAGGCTTTTTACATTTTCTTCATTCTTCGGTTTTGCCTGCTGTTTGATCAAAAACTGTTTATGTCGACAAAATCTCCTTGCCATTTTCTGTCACTTTTTTAGAGATCGACAAAATAAAGTGATGCCGTATTAATATAATCATGGTGTGGTTTTATTTTGTGCAAAGGGTTCTTCTTGGTTGACTGCGTTGCATCCATTTTCATGCTGTAAAGTCAACAACTATTTCAGACTCACATGAAAGCGTAACTTTTAGTGCTTGCTGATTTTATTTATTTTTGCTCCTGCAGGTACTACCTGAAAGAGTCTCGAGGCAGCAAAAGGTGGTTGATATTCCTCGAAGGTTAGTAACTTCATTATATTTTTCTTTTCATCCTGCAAATTGAGAATTTTTGCTCCTTTTATGAGAATTAAATAACAGTAAGAATCTTTAGGCACTTAATAAATAGACTGAGAGGGCTGCGATGATAAAACCATCTTGTAAAGATCTAATATGTTAACGTTTCTGATCTAGTAAGCTACTAAAGCTACAATCAACTCAGACCCCACCGTGTTGTTGATGGGATGCATCTAAAAAGTGATTTCGCCCTTTGACGTTATCCATGCTGTGTTTCTGTCCGCCTCTGTCCAGGCGGCTGGTACTGCTTCAACAAGGAGAACTGCGAGAGCCGTTACGAGACCATGAGGAGGCTGATGAGCTCATCCAAGTGGCCCCAGACGAAAAGAGGTCAGCCTTGTTTGTGCACTTCCACGAGCGCCGCCATCCCTCTACCTGTGGCCCGTCGCAAATCCTCCCCACAGACTTTAATGAAATTTAATTAAAAGAGATCGGACGTACGCGTGCTCATTTATGGGGTTATTAGGACCGGCACCCAGTCATAAGCTCGCTGCAGAATACTTAACTGGCGCCCGCTGCCAACGGAGCAGAGATGACTTTGTCTGTCACTGCGCTGTAATAACTATAATCCATCTGGTAATGATGATAAATAAAGAGGAGGATGTGTCTGAGGGGAGCCAAGAGGGCTAATGATACATGTTGATCTGTCTCTGCAGGCGCGGGGATCCTGTCTCCGCTGCCTGAGGAAAACCCGCACTGGTGGAATGCAAACATGGTGTAAGTAGGCTCGAGTCTGTGCGCTTGGTTGATGCTCGTTTTGGAATCCCTGCGGGGAGCTAAAAGCCTGCTGTTGTTCGTGCAGGTTTGTTCCATACTGCTCCAGTGATGTGTGGAGCGGCGCCGCGGCCAAAACAGAGCAGAGTAAGAAGTCGCTGAATCCTTCTGATCCGAACCCTTTGTCTGTATTAGATTTTTTTTTTTTTATTCTGTTTCCTTTTCTGTTGGGCGCAGGTGGCTATGCCTTTATGGGCTCACTGATTATTCAGGAGGTCGTGAAAGATCTGCTGAGCAAAGGTCTGGACACCGCCAGGGTCCTCCTCTTGGCAGGAAGCAGGTTTGTTTGTGCGATCAGCTTTTAAAGTCGAAAGTTTGACCAACTTTTCTGTACTGATGAAAACGTGCCGTGTTTCTGTCTGCAGTGCGGGTGGTACCGGAGTTCTTCTGAATGTGGATCGTGTGTCTGAGCTGCTGGGAGAGCTGGGCTACGCTGCCATCCAAGTGCGAGGCCTCTCCGACTCGGGCTGGTTCCTGGACAACAAGCAGTACCACTGCACGGACTGCGTGGACGCCGCCAACTGCACCCCCACAGAGACGATCAAGAGAGGCATCAAGTATGGGAATAAAAACAAATCAATTGAAAGCTCAGCATTTCTTGAAAAATACAAATCCTTTACAGTTTTGTCTTGTTTTTGTTTTGTGTTGTCTGAAGTTGATTAACTGTGATGGCCATCTTGAATTGACTCCAAAAGTTAATCAGCTGTAGATGCGTATGTGATGATTATTTTCAGAAAGTTTCATTAAAATAAGTCCAGTCGTTCACGAGTTATTTTGCTAACAGACAAGCAGAGTTAACTCCAGGAGTTAATGCTGCAGTTTTAAGCAAAGTTTTATACACAGATTAGCACTTGTAGCATTTGTTCTGTACAACTCTCACTACAATCTCAGATAAATTTAGCATCATGTTGTTAAAACTGACTAAATCACAGTCATTTTAGGGTTTTTGAAATCTAGTTGGCTGTGGCAACAGTCTTGAATGGAATTAACTCCAAAATGTAATCAGTTGTAGGCATGCATCTTATAATTACTTTTGTCAAGTTTCTTTAAAATTCGTCCAGTGGCACAGGAGATATTTTGCTAACAGATATGGGCAAAAACAATAATGCTTGTATTTCCAATAATTCAATTTTTTAAGGGAAATTTATTGCAATATTTTATTATATTCTTTTGTTGCCGTGTTTGTCAGGTACTGGGGCAGTGTGGTGCCAGAGAGGTGCAAAGAAACCCACGAAGGGGAGGAGTGGAACTGTTTCTTTGGATATCGAGTTTTCCCGTCAATTAAAAGTGAGTTAAACACATTTATGTCTTTAGAGCCACATTGTCGGGGATAACAATAATGGGATGGACTAAATGCTCCTTCCGACCTCGGCAGGCCCAGTGTTTGTGGTTCAGTGGCTGTTTGACGAGGCCCAGCTGACGGTGGACAACATCCAGCTGACAGGCCAGCCTGTGCAGGAAGGCCAGTGGCGTTACATCCAAAACCTGGGCATCGAGCTGAGGAACACACTCAAAGATGTCCCGTAAGGCTGCGTTTATTTAAAGCAAAAATGTCTTCAATTATTTGCTTTATTTATTTTATTTTATTTTATTAATCCTCCAGGGCCATGTTTGCCCCAGCATGTCTATCACATGAAGTAATCACCAGAAGGTAAGTGTAATTTCACTTTTAAAGCTCCATTCTAACAATTTTGGGAAGTATTAAGTGTTCAAAATTCTACCTGTGAGCTCACAGCGCCCTCTTGTGTTGCCTTGCAGCTACTGGATCGACGTGCAGGTTAAAGGCACCTCTTTGCCCCGGGCGCTGCACTGCTGGGACCGCAGCCTCCACGACAGCAGGAACAACAAGGCGCCGCCCAAAGCCTGCCCCGTGCACCTCATCGACAACTGCCCGTGGCCGCACTGCAACCCCACCTGCCCCACCATCCGAGACCAGTTCACGGGGCAGGAGATGAACGTCATCCAGTTCCTCATGCACATGGGCTTCGACGTACAGAAGATGGCCCAGCAGCAGGGCATGGACCCGAGCAAGCTACTGGGCATGCTCAGCAGCGGCAGCTAAGAGGCGGGGCAGGGCGCCCCACTAACACTCTAAGCTAAGCAGAGCTGGTTTATGACCAGTTTCCCATCACTGATACCTCCATCTCACTTCACCTCTCACCTCTACCTGTAGTCAGTTCACCGTTGACCTCCTGTCTAAACCCACGTGTTTCGATTTGATCCCAAAAGAACCTGCGTGACAAGGCTCTACTTTCTGCTGCTCCTTGGGGGGGAAAAATATCTTTTGTTTTGTAAAAGAAAATTATAACGAATGTAATCCAGTTTTAAGGATGCTAATTGATAGTTTCTATAAGTTTCATCCTAACATTGTAAGGTTAGATTTAGTTAACGCAAAAAAAAGAAGCAAAATAAAGGATGATCTTTTATTTAGTTGGTATAGAGTTTATAACAAAACACTTATTTTTCTTTAAGTATCAAATTTCAAATGATGCAGAAACAGGGTAAAATGATCAGGTGACAAAAAGCACTCAAGAGGAGCTTTATATAGCTCTGAAACAAACGCGAAAGGCAGAACTAATGCCTTTCGAAAAATAGCTAAAATATTTAAAAGAATAATAAAAAAACTTTATGTTGTGGTGCTGATTAAGAAATAAAGAACAAAAGTTGTAATCCAGCTGACAAATTTCTACTTTTGTTAGCTCTAAATGTGTCATAAAATCAGTTGTATTATGAAATGGTGCTAAAGTGGGCCTGGAAACACACCATCATCACCATCATCATCATCATCATCATCATCATCATCACATCATCATAATCACAATCATCATCATCATCATCATCACCATCATCATCATCATCATCATCATCATCGTCACCATCTAGCGCCATTACAGCCAGTCCTGACCACAGACGTAAATATTGAATATTCAGTTTAATATTCAATATCCTATCTTTGGTCTTTACCTCTTTCTCATGGACGATATCATCGTTAGAGGAATGCTCGAACCTGATTGGAGGATCCACGTGTCTGTCAGGTCCCCCTCAGCTGTTCAGTCCTCAGATTCAACGCACACTGAACATTTAAAGGGAGACAAATATTGTGTATTTGTATTTTCTTTTTGGAACATTTGTATAGTTTTTTTTTTACATGTACATCATTGTAACTCCCTTCTTATATAACATTATAGAGATCACACTTTAATATAAAGACAATGTTGTATGTAATGATGACTTTATAAATGATGTTTGTAAAGGAACCTCTATATTTTGCATCACACCAAGAAAAAAAAGAAGTATTACTAAATGTAATTTTATTCTGTAACATATTTTTTAACAGAAAAAATAATAACTCAAGCTACATTGGTAATTTTACATATTTATTTTGTTATGTAAATCATATTTATAAGTGCTATTTTTTCACAGAGAAGTGATTCTTTGTAAATTGTAAATACATTGCTGTTTTTTTTCTTTCGTGTTGATTGCATGTCTTTGTATCACACCCATAAGAAAAAGATGTATTACATATACAAGTTACTTATTTCCAACCTGTCTCCTTGTTATTTATTCTAATATTTCAGAATTGTAATGGCAGCAATGTGTTAGTTTTCAAATTGAGAGAAAAAAAAGCTACAGAGCATAAAAAAACTACATAAAACAATGAGTAAAATACACAAAACGTGAAAACAAAAGTGAATGTACAAGTGATTTGTTGGAAAGTTTTAAATATCTAATTATTTAGTATTTAAATATGCACAAATTAATAATAGATAAAAGAAAAAAATTATAAATTTAAAGACATTGCGTTGGCAAAACCATACAAAATATTTTCTAAAATACGCAAACATTTTGAGAGTAAATAAAGTGAAATGAAGATTAACTCCCAACATTTTTCTACTGAAACATTTTATACCTGAGGAAAACCCAAATAAGCTAGCTCCTTTCTCCAAAATGAAGACTTTTATGCAGACTTTTACTCTGACCTCGGTTTTGTTGTGGCTTTGCCTGGTGCGCACTGTGTTTATTTCAACAGAAATACACACTGCAGTTTGCCCTTCACCCAGATCATTGCCTACCAAACCATGACAGCAAGCCAACCGTTCAAAGTGACTTTTCTCAGACTTTGAGTCGCAAAAGACTAAAAATATTTATTTTCCACTTGAGCAGCAAAGCTATAACTTTACAAGTAACGTTGGCATAAAGATACACACAGTGGAATATCTTTAAAGTTACTTCAAAACTGGTTTTGTAAGAGGATCATTTTGCTCTTTGTAAATTAAAATCACACATATATGACACCAACATATGGTACGTCTACCTCCCAGTCACATGTTCAGGCTAAATTTGCCATTTCTTGTATATAATCATCCCTCTCTAGTCATGTGTAATTCATGCCTCTAATGGAAGTTTTAACATCCCTCCCTGTCATTACACACTGTGTAAATGCCAGTTTCTTACTGAGGGAGCTCTGAGTCAGCCTCCCTGGAAATAGGACTCCCGTCCTGCCTGCCACATGCAGCCTCCCACCCCTCTGTGGAATATAGACCCCCTATTTATAGAGCTGGCAAGGCCTGCAACCCTGGGCTCGTCACAAACTTTCATTTAAACAGGCATCGGTAGAAATCCGCCGAGCACCACAGTGACACACACGCCCCAACACAGGAGGGACAGGATGTGCTCGCTAATGTCAGGAAAAGTGGAAAACCAAATCTGAGAGAGGCAGAAGAAGCAAGACGAGGAGCAAGAGTGAACTGGATGGGAATTTAAGGGCCTACAGGACTGGATCAGCAGGATAAGAAACTTTTCCACCTGTCGGTGCTGAAAGCTCTTGTTGGAAGGCTGATGTCTGGGATCCAACATTTAAAGGAAAACAGTTTGGAGGAGACCTTGACTTTGAACTTTTGATTCACCGGATTCAAGCAAGGGAAGAATAAGAATAATAAGGACATACATTTTATTATTAAATGGGATAAAGACTGTTAAATTATTCTTCAGAACTGTAAGTGGATTATTTGGCACAAAGTTTAAGACAACAAATCCAATCTTGATCAAAACTACAATTTAGTTTTTAAGTGCATGTCTCTTATTTTGTTAAGATTGATGCAAAACTTATACACAGCTGTGTGTAGGTGTAACCTGATCTTCCACTTCTTTAATTACAAAGCAAGTTAGGAAATTACAGTGGTTTGTGATTAAGGACCATCTGGAAAAGGAAGGGTGAGGTCCATGTGAAAGAGTAGTGTAGGCCACAAGAGCACCAGTACAGAGAGCACGATTAACACCAAGAAAAGCCTCTGGAAGACATCATGGATTCTCATGGAGGACACTACCTCAACAAAGACGCGGTACTGTCACCTCTGGGCGCAGCCCGGATATGCCAGCTGGTGCTCGGCTGCACCATAATGGCCCTGGTGTCCCACGGTGCGGGCTACAGCGCCAACTACGGGATCTTCTGCATGTTCGTGTGGTGCTTCTGCTTCGCGGTCACTCTGGTTGTGTTCACGTTGGACATCACGAGGCTCCACACCTGTATGCCGATTTCCTGGGATAACTTCACCGTGGCTTTTGCCATGCTGGCCACGCTCATGTACATCACTGCCTCTGTGGTCTACCCTGTGTACTTCCTCGAGACAGATGACCCCGTTGAAGACGCTGATGCCCACATCTACCGTATTGTTGTCACCATCTGTTCCAGCATTTGCATCTTCCCGTACGGAGTGGAGGTGTTCCTAACAAGAGCGAAACCCGGAGCTGTGGTGGGTTACATGGCCACTGTGTCAGGTCTGCTCAAGGTGGTCCAGGGGTTTGTGGCCTGCATTATTTTTGGAGCCCTAGAGAACGACAGTGAATACAACCTGTACATCGCCACGCAGTACTGTGTTGTGGTTTACAGCCTGTGTTTTGCCATCACCGTGATTGTCGTCGTGCTGACCGTGTCTGGTAGAACGTCTGCCCTGAAGTTCCCATTCGACCGGTTCGTGGTGGTCTACACCTTCTTTGCCGTGATCCTTTACTTAAGTACGACACTGATCTGGCCCATCTTCAGCTTCGATAAGAAATATGGCAACACCACTCGTCCTGAGGTCTGCCCACGTGGACAGTGTCCCTGGGACAGCAAACTGGTTGTGGCTGTCTTCACCCATGTCAACTTGGTGTTATATTTTATCGACCTTATTTACTCTCAAAGGATTCGCTTTGTTTCCAGCTCTGCAGCGTGAAAAACATTATTCCCTAGAGACAATTACAGATTTTGTGAAGAACTCTTTACACTTATTCTATAAGTTAATGGTGTTATTTATGAATGACGTGTTATTATCAGTATTAATTTAGTGCTGAATGTGTATATTTCATGTTTGTATTCTAGTAGAAACCATATATTTCATTTAATTGTGTTTAAAAAAATCAGGTCTATAAAAAAAACTTCTCCAGAAGTGTCTAACAAGTGAAGTTTTGAGTATGTGCTGATTTTGGATTTAAATTTAATTTCAAGACATTTTGCTATATTTATATTTTTTTCTGTTTGTAATAAATCCCTAACAAAGAAGATTAATTTTATTGTTACAGAATGTATCAATGGTGCTGCAACACCATTAGCTTCCCTACTTCCCTTATGTCTAAACTTTTTTTATATTTTTATTTTACTATTATTATTCATTTTTTTGAGGGGGGGACACATGGAGTATCAAACTCCTTTATGTCACAGTACATGCTGAACATAAAATAAGAGTAGCATTCCTTATTCGGTGTTATGTATGTGTGTCACGTTCAATTAAATGCCATCTTTAGTTTGGACTTTTCTTATTTAGTGTCTTCCAAGCAGGTCCTCAGAGAACATTTGTTTCAATTTTCAAGGAAAATAAAATAAAAACATTTTTTAACAAAAGAAGTAACAAATGGGGATTCAACCAGTCACAATACCAAGATTGCCAGCAAAATAAACTTGGGTTGCTTACCTTCAGACACACATTACAGAAGGGGGTGGGGGTGAAAAATACATGTCAGTATTTGGGTCACGGGCTTCGATGCCCTGCGGCATAAATAAACACATCTGGCTTTTCTGCTTCACAATATCCGGCTGTCTTTCTTATTCGCACTATGATTGGTCACAAGTGGTCACGTGCTTGAAAACCTGCGTGCTCATTGGCTGCCTTTCTTGTTTACCACAGGAGACCGTCAGGGACAGAAAGTTGGTTTATGCTAACATTGATTTGTTTTTCTGTAGTTATCAGCTAGCTGACAGATTTACGGATTCTTCTGATTGGTGTAAGTGCTTTTAAAATATGTATTAATACAATTATATATATCCGCCGCCATTTTTTACTTTTATGAGTTGTTGCTTCGGATTAGCAGGAAGTGGGACTACTCATCTTAAAGCCACGTTGCTCTTCCGTAGTAGCAGGTTATCCGTCCCTGTTGACAATAGGCATTAAAAAAATTAAATGTTTTTGACTGTATTTTTACAGGCATCATGAGTGTGGGCTTTATTGGCGCGGGCCAGCTGGCTAACGCTCTAGTTCGAGGCTTCTCAGCTGCAGGTGAATTCATACTATGCAATCATCTGTGCGATAATAATACTTGACGTGAACTGCTGATATATAAAGATTGAAATCATGCACTGAAGTTATTTCTGGACATCTGTCACGGTTCAAGGCGTGATTGCCACCCACAGAATCACAGCCAGTTCCCCAGACACAGACCACACCACAGTGCAGCAGCTAAGGGTGGGTACACTCTCGTTTAATGACTGGTGCAAAAATGTATAAAAGCGTAGCATGTGTTAATATGTTGCTTCTTTAAATTAGAAATTGGGTATAAATTTCACCACCAGCAACAAGGAGACGGTGAGCAGAAGTGATGTTCTCTTCCTGGCTGTGAAGCCCCACATCATCCCCTTTGTCCTTGATGAAATCGGACCAGATATCGAGGACCGTCACCTTATTGTCTCCTGTGCTGCAGGTGTCACCATCAGCTCCATAGAGAAGGTGAGTCATAAGATTTGGAAGGTCAATTTTACTGCTTTTTTCCCCTCCTGTCACATGATAGTTGTCATTTTATAAAATTATATATAATACCTGCGACATCCTTCAAATCTAAAAAAAAACAAAGAAAACATTTTTATATTAAAAAAAAACTTGGCATAACGTGATTTTACCCATTTTATCACATAACTGCATATTTTCTTTATAACTTGGTTCAGCCAAAGTGGAACTCCATGGTCATTGTTTATTGACACAATATTACTTGAACTCCAACTCTTCATCTCTCTGATTGTGGCTCAAAATAAAAAAAAAATAATAAAAAAAAAAAACCCATCAGATTCTCTACAGCAGAGGAGCCCAAAGTGGGGCCCGCGGGCCAAATTTGGCCTGCCAAGCCATTTGATTTGGCCCACCTACAGTTGCCAAAGTTACACGGTTGTAACCTGTTATCCTATGTAGAAACACAGTATTTCCATTGGTCAAATGACTATGTATAAAAGGGCTGTAGTGAAGGTAGTTTTCTTTCATGGTGCTGACTTTGTCTTTGATTTATTAGGATTAAACATGAAATATGAAATGACAAGAAATATTTAGATCAGATTTAACCCCACATGTAGATTTTCACACTTTATAAGGCCATAAAAACTCATATTTTATCAGTTTATGAAATGTTCCATGAGCATTTGCTACTTGAGTGTATGGCAGACTTTCTCCAAGTGCACAAACTAAAACAAGAGGGMCATTGCATAGCTTGATTGTTAAAAATAAAGGACTTTACTTAAAAAATTTGTATTTCATGTATTATATTACTGCACTTGGCCCGCAGCTGTGGATAGATTTTCATTTTGGCCCCCTCGGGGAAAATGTTTGGGCATCCCTGCTCTACAGACTTTATCTTTGTCTTTATCTTTATTTATTTAAAGGCACAGTGTGTAGGATTTTGTCAATTCCTTTAGCTGAAATTGAGATAATCACTTATGAC
>NW_013953440.1:14964-19116 GCF_001266775.1 Austrofundulus limnaeus
CTCAGACACGGTCCAGTAAAATAAAACTGTAAGCATCGGAAGCTAAAAGAAAAAAAATAAAACTTTTGTTCTTTTTTTAAACGTTTCATAAAGTCCTGAATGTTGAGCCCTCTTGTTGAATAAAATCCAAACACTTGTTTCCACATCAACGCCTGCTCAACGAGATTTAAAAGAATAATAAAAAAACTGCATCTTTTCACGTTTCTTTTCTTTTCGTCTTTTATTTAACGTCTACTTCCTGTTTTCTTAAATATAACGGTAATCTGGACACGCAGCAACAATCAGCTCATAAAACAGTCAGATTTGTTCTTTTCTCTTTATTTCTCATGAAGCTTTTTGAGAAAACCAATCAATTGTGTGTGTGTGTGTGTGTGTGTAGGACTCACTGGGTCACATTGGCACTGCTGGTCTGTAAAGAAAGACTTGGTTTTGGGCAGCTGAATGTCTGAAACGTTGAGGCCTACCTTGGCAGAAAAGCAGCATCGTGTCTCGCTGTAAGGCCCAACGTGTCGCTGCTCGCTTCAAAAGGACTTACACACCTTGTTTTTTGTAAACATTTATGACGAAGGTCAGCGTTATTAAATCCTGACTGAGGGAGGGGRGGTCCGGATGATGTTTATTATAACCAGCTAATACATACAGAAGAGATTTGAGCCCGAGACCAGGGAAGCAGCACGTGTATACGTGCTGCTTCCCTGGTCTCGGGCTCAAATCTCAGGTAATAAATAAAACCCAACGGTTAAAAAAAGCAGCATTTAGGCAGTTAGTCATTTCTGTAACGCTTTGTTTCTTTTGTTATTCCCTAGTTTGCAAAGACCAGAGGCTAAAACAAAACCATTGAATAAGTTTGTTTATCCAATCGAATGTTCCTCTGTTATCCCGACACGTAAACTAAACATAATCCTGCTGCGATCAGGTGTAATCTCACTGTGACGCACTGATGAAAAAACATCCTCGAAGTGGCGGAGAAACTGCTCCAGTCTCACCGAACTCTGAGCGTTGTCAAGTGACAATCGAGTGCCTGATTTCATGTTTGTGTAAAACTCACTGAGCTGCAGCTGACAGTTGATTAACATCCGCAGTGACTCCGGAATGTCTCGAGGCTTGGATTTTGAAAATATTCCAAACAAAGATTCGTCCGGACAAAGCTTCACCGAGAGCACCGGAGCTCTTCTCTGACAGAAAACACATCTGTGACTAAAAACCAAGTTGTCGACAAACAATAATTATTAAATAACCGGCCCAAATATCAGAAGCCCTCTAGTGTGTTAAATCAGAAACATGAGGATGGCAGACAACTAGACTCCGACAGTTGCAGGTCAGTGAGATACCAGGGGTGTAAACCAACAGCTTTGTGACACGACATTTCGATGACGATATGATACATCGAAAACGATGCAATATATCGATGACGATACGATATATCGATGACGATACGATACATCGAAAATGATACGATATATCGATGACGATACGATACATCGAAAACGATGCAATATATCAACGACGATACGATATTTCGAAGATGATTCAATATATCGATGACAATACGATATATCAATGACGCTGCAATATATAGACGACAATGCAATATATCGATGATGATTCAATATATCGGCGATGATTCAATATATTGACGACAATACGATATATCGATGACAATACAATCAAAACGATATATCGATGACGATACGATATATCGATGACGCTGCAATATATCGATGATGATTCAATATATCGACGATGATTCAATATATCGACAATGATTCAATATATCGATGATGATTCAATATATCGACGATGATTCAATATATCGACNTTTTGACACCTGAGAGACACCGTAGCAACTCCTTTGTGTTTGGAAGTCGGGGGTGGGGTGGGGGGAGGACCAGGGAGGATGATTCAACCACTCAACCACTAGATGTCACTGAAAACAACAAATCCTAAACACTGTGCCTTTTAACAGGGACAATGCGTACAAAAACATAGAACAGATCAAGTCTGTAGCTGATGCGTTGCATAAAGAGTATATAGCTACAGCTAATTTGCAACTCCAGTCCCTGGCTGGGCATTTCTACACAAATAAAGTACATACAGTTTATGCATCCATATACACTATAAATACATAAGCATATCTGCCAAGAAATTCATAAAATCAACCAATACAGCTTATACTGTTGTGAGTTTTTGTACAACGCTCTATCCACATTCAGACATTCCCCTTTTGTCATCACTTCCTGTTGCTTCACATGCCAACATTTCAACAACTGGTCATCTCAGTGGCTTAAATATGTTTTTCAATATGTTATCAATGTTCTCTTTCCAAAAATGCATTCCTATTTATAAACATCTGATATTACGGCATTTTAAACTCCTTGGGGTTGTGACGAAAAGAGGACCACTGTTTATTACATAAACCAAAGTGCATTTCGTTTGACACTAAACACACTAATAAGAAAAAAAAAAGGTGTTTTAATTAAACCCATTTAAACTGAAGAAATGATCAAAAGAATCACACTTACTGAGACAGATTCAAAATCTCATCCTTTAGAAGCTGCAGCAGTATCGAACCTGTCCGAAGGTGATGCGTTGCATGACCAACACGCCTGTCGTGGTGCGTGAAGGCGCCACCGTCTATGCCACCGGCACACACGCAGAGGTGGAGGATGGAAAGCTGCTGGAACAGCTGATGGCAAGTGTCGGCTACTGCACTGAAGTGGAGGAGGACCTGATTGATGCTGTCACGGGCCTGAGTGGCAGCGGGCCTGCTTACGTGAGTTCACTGTGCTTTTACCGTCTCCAGTGCGTTTTAGCAGCACTGCCTCACCTCCAGTAAATCTGAACAGTGCGTGCTTTGGATTGTTGCCCTCTTTCCATCATTGTAATTGTGGTGATTATTGTGGCCTTCCAGGCATTCTTAGCCGTGGATGCGCTCGCCGACGGTGGAGTGAAAATGGGCCTGCCCAGGAGGCTTGCCGTACGCCTCGGAGCTCAAGCCCTGCTGGTACGAGCCTCATAACTGAAACTCATTCCCAGGTTTTATGTCGCTTGGATATTTAAAAACAAAGCACGCTTCATTTCTATTCTGTTTCCCCTTTGTATAAGACATAAAATATGTGGTACTTCCTAGTTTTTTAAAACTTGCTGAATTCATACAGCCATCGAAAATGCCTCATACCGTATATTGTAATTTATTTAACAAAACCTAAGCAAAATTTAAATTGTGTCAAAAATTAATCATACTCAATATTTGGTAGTTTGCAGTACCACCTTTTTAAGAGCAATGGGCCTCATGCAAGAACATGTTTGTATTTTTATCCTAAATTTTTCTTACTTTTGTTCGTACAAAGGGTTCGTACGAACATGCCACGTCAGATTCAACAAACTCTTCTATCTTCARGAAAAGTGTGTAAATGAGCTGCGTAAATTCCACCTGTTCGTATCCAGCTGCTCGTGCACGAGGAGAGGTTATTTACATAATTACCACCCCAAAAACAYCATATAAGGCTGTGTTTCCTGCCCCACATACCAGGAAGTGTCCATTCATGAATGACATTGCAGTGTAAAAAAAAGAACTTTACGAGTTCGGAGATTGTAGTCCTGCTCTCCGAGATCGAGAAAAAATTTTTTCTCTTTAGCAGCGTCATGTGGAATTAAGGAGCTGCTTAAAGGAATGAAATGTGCTGTTAATGTCGTGTCTCCAGTGGGTCGTTACAGTCACGGAAATAAAAATCTAAATCATATTCATCTCTCTCTAGTCCAGCTCCGGTTTTTCTTTGGTCAAATATTTTTTAATTTAAGTGTAAACAACTGTGTTACTGTGTTTACACTTATTCAGAAGAAGGATGGTTGCGTACCGCTATCCCCCCCTCCCGGCTGTAGCAAGTGACAGCTGCGGTTCTGAAAAGACGCATTTTAAAACGTCTCCAAACTTCAATTAATGCATAATTTAAGTTGTTTTTTAGTTTGAGATCTTCATATTAACATTGTAGTGTTATACAGCAGCATTAAAAGACAATTTAACTTAATCTAATCAATTTATGTCATTAAAATCTAATTCCAGTTCAAACAGAATAACCTACTGTCAACATAGTTATGGAGTGTGATTTATTTTCAACTCGAAATATTTTCAAAATAACGAAATATAAAGTT
>NW_013953440.1:20116-59226 GCF_001266775.1 Austrofundulus limnaeus
CCTGAAGATAGAAGAGTTTGTTGAATCTGACGTGACATGTTCGTACGAACCCTTTGTACGAACAAAAGTAAGAGAAATTTAGGATAAAAATAGGAACATGTTCTTGCATGAGGCCCATTGACTCTAAATAACTGATTTTTTTCACTTTCTCTCATCTTTCTGAGGGGAATCTTGCTCCAGCCTTCTGTACAAAGTCGCTTCAGTTATTGACGTTTGTGATGATTTATGCTTAAGTTCTCACATTGGCTCAGCCTCTGCCAGACAGGCCGTGCTGTGACATAATAATCAGATCCGTCACTGTGTCTCCCCAAAGGGCGCCGCTCGGATGTTGCTGGACTCGGAGCAACACCCTGGGCAACTCAAAGACAACGTGTGCTCACCAGGGGGCGCCACCATCCACGCTCTGCATGTCATGGAGAGTGGTGGCTTCCGCAGCCTCCTTATCAATGCCGTGGAGGCCTCCTGTGTAAGAACTAGGTATGCTGATCAAAACACACACACACACACAAAAACATGAGAATACCTACAAGCACTCTCAACATTTGCTTTTATTTGGGAAATATTGGGGATGATTAAATGTGAGGTTTGTACTTTAAAAAGCAGGTGGCGCTATATGCACATAAGAGTTTTGTTGTCTCCTATAACAATTTAATCCGATGATTTAATTATTTGTATGCCACAACAGTATTATTTTGCTATGAGTATACATGCTATACACTGTGGTGTAAATGTGTGTTTTGAAAGGGAGCTTCAGTTTTTGGCTGACCAAGAGAAGATCTCTCCAGCTGCCATTAAGAAGACCACTCTGGATAAAGTTCTCCAGCAGCCAGGAGTCACCGCAGATACTGTTGGAGTCAGATCTCATGGGATCAGTGTTTTTAACAACACTAAACCAAGGACCAAGAAGAGCTGATCTTTCTTTCATCATTTAAATGTCTGTGCTAATGCTGTATAGAAACAACTATCGACAGCTGGTTGGGCACATATTTCAGATAACACTGTTGCAAATGACCTTTTAAGAAAACACAAATGAAAAGTCACAGTTTTTAGGGGGGATGCTAAAATAAAGGAAGAAAATGTATGAACAATATTCTTGTATTTTTTTTAACTGGTTGAGAAAATAACTAAGATAATGGTTTGTGGTTAAGTAGCAAGCTTATCACTTTGGATTTGGTATTATATAGTGTCTGAGTGTTTGGTGTGTAAAAGACATTACACACATTCTACTATAAATGGTGTTTTCATTGTTAGGAACGGAAGGCTATTTTTAATAAATGGGAGGGTTAACATTTAAAGAATAAATAAATTTTTGACCGCTTTTGAAGCGCATCTTTGAATTTCTAAAAATGGTAATATGTTCATGTTGCTGCAGTTCTTTATTATGCTTTTGTTTAGACCGTCTGCATTTTAAATCATGAAGCTATGTGTTTAAACTGTTCTTGTGTCGTCTGATGGGAATTAACCTGCACCACAAAAAAAAAAAAAAAAAAAAAAAAAAGTTGGATTTTGGAGTTTAAATATTTGCTTTTTCTGACCGAAAACCTTTCATGAATGAAGGCACGTGACCAAACACGATGACGTCTGGCTTCGACACAAGAAAGCGTAGAGCGCGAGCTGCTACATGGACCTTGCTTTTTTTTTTTTTTTTTTTCTCAGTGAAACCGACATTAAATTCGCCTCAAATGCTTGGTCCTTCGCACGGACGGTTAAAAAGAGTAATTTGACGGCTATAATTTCAAGAAAAGTATTTTTTCCCCCAGTCAGGTAAGTCTGGAAAGCAAAGCAGTCGGCGGTGTTATGCTGAGTGTGCATGCCTTCACCTGTCTTAGCATGGTTAGCTTGTCAAGTTAGCTTCTTTATACCAAAAAGCGGATTTCAAACTAAAGTTTCCGCTTCACCCAAGCGGTTACTATTATTACATATAAGGGGCTTTATTTTGAAAATCTCAACCTGTTACCTGTTTGGTTATAATTCCTCTAATAAAGAAAGCTGAGTTGCGAGGAGCCGCTAGCTAACGAAACAAAAACATTAAAAGAATTGGCGTCATGTTGCGAGACTTGGCGCATCCACGGGTTTAATTCCACAAAAACAGCGAGAAAACATGGCGCTTTGTTGTCACAGTCAGCCCAGCTGTGGTGGTAGACAGGCTCAGCAGCAGCACGGGGATTTCCTCACTTGTTTTTGTAGGCGGGGAGTTGTTTGCCACTTTCACAATCTGACGCCGAGAGGTTGAGTCGTGGAATGTCAGAGGAAAAGCGTGCGACCCCGGGGTACTGCGGGTCGCCTTCGCGATCATTTTCTTTCGCCCGCACGTCTTTGTCAGAGCACATTTTGATGTATCTTTTAATGGTTTGGCCGGTTGTCAACTCATGCGCTTTCTTGTCGCTGGTCAAACCTGCTGCTTCATCACCTCGTTGTGTGTAAAGAAAAAAAAAAAAAAAAAAGGAGCAAGACGATCGAGCCGAGCCAGCGGTTTAACGAGACCAGGTTGGTTGTTGCTATTTCCCCCCTCGTGTCATTTATTTGGCAAATATTTAAACCCGAGCACTGTTGTCCTTTTTTTATTATTATTGTGCATGCATTAATTTAATCTACCAGGAAATCGCTTTCAGATCATCGTGTTGTCATCTAAAGTGACAATTCATTTAGTTAAATTGTAACAATAGGCAAATCGAGACCCCTTTGTTTTTGGATCTAATACAAGTTCATCGTCATGGCAGGACTGTTTAAATCTTTATTTTAAAGCAAACAAGCAAGAAGCGATTTTTGTTCTTTTATTTTTTTTCTTATCATCATTATGCTGAATCATCACAATGATGTATTTTCTCAGAATCCCACCCTGAAATAATATGGCACCACCGGACAAAAGGTCTGCTGGCTGGATGAGGGGGTCGATGTTTATCACCAAGCCGTCGTTAATAAAGGCAGCTGGATCGAAACGGTGCTGCTCATCTGTCTCGAGTCAAGCCACGAGCATCAAGTGATGAGCATTTATCAATAGACTCATCAACATTCAGCTGAGAGAAATGTGTCTTCTTTTTATTGCAGCGGCTGTCAGGGCTTGCACATCAACAAAACACGGTTTTAGACTGAGTGCTCAGGTGTCAACCGCGATGTCAAAGCCATTTGTAAAATTGCCCGATAAGCAGATATTTGTGTGTTGTGATAATGTGGTTCACCTGTTTAATTTGGCTCCTGTAGAAATTGCTGAATGCGTAGAGAAAGAGAGATGCAAACACCACCTGATTTCAATCAGCTTTTTAACATTTGGGTAAATGTGGCACGCTGGGCAGTAAATGCTACAGACTAAAGAGTCATGACAATTTAACGCTTACATTTCTCACATTTCGAGTTGACAGCTGCTCTTGTCTCCCTGTGTGTGTGACATGATGAAACGTGCTTCCTATCAGGCGTGTAGAAGGTGCAGGTAATGACCTATCCGCCGAGAGTCTCAGTGCAATTCGAAAAGTCACCTTGGAAACTGTTGAGCACACACGCATGCAGGGCTAAAGAGGAAGAAGTTGCCTGTTCTTGCTCAGATACCCAACTTATTTCATCATCTCTGCTCATGCGAGCAGGGGGGCATTGAAGTGTGTTTAGCAGACAGGGCAGCCGTACATCAGAAGCTCGGCTTTGCAATAAAGCGTAATGCCCATCTCTGCCTTTCTCTGCAGGTAACGAGGAAGGTTGATGACGGTCCGTATAAGCGTCGGACGGGGCTGGCGGTGTTGTGATGAAGGCAGGGAAACACGGCAGATCAGTGCTTAGATGTATCTCATCTTTCATCGAGGTTGCAGGGATCAAACAGTGCCGAATGCCGTAAAGGTGAACCGAGTTCACAACTCCTACCCAGTAGCGTCGCTTAGAATGGGCAGGCGGTGCCGGTGGAAGAGGATACGTGAGGTTGATGAAACATGAAGCAAGACTTTACGCCGCGCAGAGTACATTCTGGCCACAGACACCTCTGTATGGCCAACACAGCTGTGCTTTGGGAGTAGTTACGCCTATTCAGGACAATTATTAGCCTCCAGAAAGGAACACAAATGTGGGATTTGTCCACAAAAGTGCTGCTTAAGCTGCACTGGGAAATAGAAATGCCTGGAAGGAAGGAAGGGAAAAGATCAATACGTATATATATATTTATTTTTCCCCTCTTTTTTTTTTTTGCAATAGGGAGGGAACGTTGGTGATGAAACCTCTTGCAAGTGTAGTGCGGATTATGATTGCTTAGCGTTGCGATATGCCCGCTCTGCTTCTCAAAGTAATACTTTCATCCAGATAGTTTGCAAGTGTGTGTTTGATGAGTTTCTTAGAACCTGAGTTAGACATGCCACGTTCATTAGTGCTCTCTGTTTACGCAAAATTCCGATAAGTAAAACGCAAGGCTCGACTCTGTGAACATAAAGCATACGTGTTTTCCATTTTTGGGTTGTTTTCTTTTTGTAACTTGCTTTCATATTGGCCATTATCTGTTGGGAACTCATCAGTGTTTGGAGCAGAACGTCTTGTGATGATGCATGAGATTCAGCGTAACATTATTTTCAAGGTTTGACCAAAAGTGGCTCCAACTCCCTCATTTCTCATCAGATGTTTTTTAGTTTAAAACTCTGACATGAGACACAGCAGCTGATCTAGTGAGTGCTAGATCTTTAATTATTATTTTTTCTTCAGTTTAAAATATGTGTGTGACTTATTTGAGGACTACACAAAGAAACAAACAGGACTACATGGTTATGTACATAAAATCTGCAATATCTGCTGGACCTAATTAATGATTTTTACACTTTTGGAAAATGTCCTGAAGTGATGTAATTGATTTTTTTTTCGAATTCATTTTTTAAAATAATAGTTTGGTTATTTTTGGACCGTCTCATCAGTGAGATATCCTGGAGGCAGACACCATCAATCAGAACGTGAACGGAGCCGGGGCCGTATTGTTAACAGGAATTAGTGTCTTTGTGTTTTTTTGCATGTAATAACTCTGCTGACTGAATCTATTTGAATCAAAGCTCTCTGGAGGGGGAAAAAAAGAGAAAACTAAAAGAAAAGATGAAACATATATTTTCTTTCCTCTTTTTATTTAGTGACACTTCTGGGCTCCCGTCACAGAGGGGTGTTTAAACTGAGAGAAAAGAGAGGAGAATCCATCTTTAGCGATTGTTCTAATTATACAACATATGCGACTTGTTTTACTTTAAATGCATGTGTTCTGCAAAGGCTGCTTTTTAAAATTTCTTTAGGTCTGTGCCATAAACATTAAAATTAAAACTAGACATGGGTTTTTACGATGTAAAAACAAGTGTGCATTGCCATGTAGCATGGCTTTGTCTGCAGCATTGGACTTTCAGAATGAACTTTGACCAAGTTCAAATGTGTTTTCTACACCAGCTTGTGCCTGTCATGTTGGCAGGTGTTTGAAATTAAGGTAATTGTGTGACAATATGAAATTTGAAGAGATTTTTTGTTAAAGTTGCATTAGCTGGGTTTTGAACCCTGATCTCCCACATGAAAGTCCATGACATAAACCATTAGACCAGTGGAGCTTTGGAAGAAGATGGTGGCAGGGGTTGTTTTGTATGTGTGCAGAAAGACGCCACCTTGCCAATACAATCATTGACACAAAAATGCATAATATTACAACAATCAAGCAGTATTAAGACAATAATATAGTAAAACACCAAAATGCAATCATATTAGTACTGTAAACACTCAACTACTGAGTTGAAATATTAAACTATGGTGCAGTACCAAGTTGAGTACAGCATGGGGCAGTATTGGACCAATACAAGGCTCCATTGACTGCCATTATATTTCATTAAACATTAATATTTCATAAACTATAAGTTTTACAGGCACCAAAAGGCATAGCCATCATTTGGCACAGGAGCTTTACAGATATAAATTACAATGGCAGCTCTAGGACAAAGTATGCAGGAGGAGAAGCATGGCAAAGTTGAGATGACTTGGATGGGAAACGAATCACAATAGTGTGCATTGCCAATGACAAGTGTTGTAGTGAAGGCCTTCGGTGTATTGCCAGTGTGTGTTGGTTGACTTCAACCTTTACCTCTTGTGCCAGGCTGGAATACCAAGAGCAATTCTCGTCCTGTTTAATCAAGTCTTCCAGGCAGATACTGTGAAGGCCAGAAGAGTCTCCTCTCCTGTTCTGCTGCTCGGCCTAACAGGTCCAAGAGTAAATACAGGCAACTGAGCATGGAAGTAGATTTTAGTAAGGAAACATCAGTGAATACAAACTAGTCTTTTTTAAAAATACGCTTTATTTTATCAGCTACTTCCAAAATAAAAAAAGCCCTCAAGGGCAGTGATTCATGTTTTCACTTTACATTTTGCATCCTGTTCATGTCTTTCAGACATAAATGTGCCACATTTTTTTTGTTTGTTTGTTGCATTTGCTAGTAGCTTCTAAATGTGATCTGTTTTTATTTATTTTTTTGTTTAATCTTTTTTTTCTTGCTTTGAAAGAAAATGTTTCTCTTCTGTGAAATCAATGATCTTCCCTTAGCCAGATGTTGCCTTAATTTAAGAAACAAAAGTACTTTGGAAATTGATGTAAAATGGTGAAAATGCTGGCAATATTTTTAAGTTAACATCCTTTTTAAGAAACAAAAAAAGAGAACAGGAGTTGACAGCTGGGATTAAATGAGACATAACTTATCTGAAAAACTGATTGATCACTTAAAAACTCAATATGTTTGTCTTGAAAGGGTAAACTTCAGATTGATTGCACAGTTTTGCTGACTTAATTTACTAGAACATTTATATGTATATATAAACTCCTAAAAATTCAAACAATTTTGTAAAACTGAAGAGTGTTATGCATCAGCAAATAGAGAGTTTAATCAGAGCTGTCATTTTCCTCATGTTTATTACACAGCAGACAAAACATTCAGTTATTAAAAAAAGTATTTATAGTCTTTAGGGTTTTAAAAATGAAATGACCAAATGCCTTCCAGGTGAAACTAAATAAATAAATAACTAAATAAATCAGCTAGCTTTATTCTTGTCATAGCTGGGCTTTATATCAATGTTTATGGAGGATTTAATTGGCAGCCATTCTCCGGCCTGTCACAATGATTATTCAGTCGCATGTTTATGATTATTTGAAACAACTGTCAGTTCGCTCTTTATTATAGAATTAGCCTAACGCTGTAATATTTGGCATAATATTAGCGGAGATTGGCAGTGAAGCAGCTTAACCCAATCATTTGAATGATAGTTAATGATGAAGTGTTTCATAACAGCGACATCCCTGGTCTTACTCAGGGTCTGCCTGTAGGATGTGCAGTGTGATGTATGACGGGTCAGGGCTGCGAAAACCCAGCTGGCATCAAATTTTGGTTAGTTTGCTATTTTCAGTCTCGTTCAAAACCCTCAACTGTTCAAAAGCGCGTGGCTTAGTATTTCCCCTCTACTACAAGCGTATCCCATTTTCCTTTTGAAAGCTGCTGAATGATTTCTCCTCTGCCTCTTTTTGTCACCATTATTTCACGCTCTGAATACTTAGTAGTTAATGGCTTCCCACCTCTCCTCCCATCGTACCTTTCAGTTACTCAGACGCACTCAGATGCCGTTTTCTCCAGCCAGAAGTTTACACCACTCATCCCGTATCTCAACCAGAGCGATCAGAGCAGTCTGATTTTTAATTTGCAGTTAAATGCCTCCCGACACATGCAGCTTGCTTGATAATTGACTTTGCTCAACTGACAGGAGAAATGATTAGATCTGAGTATCTGGGTGATCTTTTTGAATCTGAATTAGAAGGGAGGCACTGAACGTAGTGCCTCTGTCTGTTCAGGCATGAATTCCTGAGAAGAGCTGTTGATGGCGTACAGGGGGGAAATGTTGGCTGATTGCATTAATCATCTCAGCGCTAAAAGATCAAGCAGACAAGACTGCAAATAAATGCAAGATAGAAATTTAAGAAATAGGTGGTTGCTAAAATTTAGTGTGGTGGTGTCTGAGAGTCATTCACAGTGCAGTCTGAGCATGACATCACATGAAAGTTTATTGCCTGAGATCGTGCATAATAAATTTATTTTTAGACCTGTATATTTATTTTCAGTTCAAAACAAGTTTAACTTTTATCATTTGCAGGCAAAATGCATTTTTTGAATGAATTTTATTGGATTTAATGGATTTTATTTGGTCACATTAAAGACCACTCAACACAAAAACAAACAAAACTTTAACCCTATATGACCAAAAACGTAGAGGCAGAAGCCAATAGCTTGTTTTGCCTCACCTTACAATTCAAAATGGATTCCCAAAAAAACACACACATACTTCAACTACATCCTGGTTATATGCAAATCATTAAAACATTTTTTATCAACTATATCGTTATTATTGTCCATACATACAAAAATATATGTAATATATTACCACCACCGTCATCACAACTGACTACTATAAACCATAACTCGTAATTAATTTACTTTTTAACTTCTTTTTGAAACTTAAAAGAGAGTCACTAAACTTAGTTTCATCATTTAGATTATTCCACAATTTAACACCCAATACTGAAACACATCTAAATTTGATATTTGTTCTTACTTTATGTACTTCAAAAATAAAGAACCCCCTTAAATTATAATTATTTTCCCGTAAATTAAAAAAAAATCTTTGAATACCATCAGGAAGACTATTTATTCTTACTCAATATAGTAATTCCAGTGTTTTTAAATACACTAAATTTTAAAACAGAAGACTTTAAGAATAGTGGGATTGTGGAATCAAAAAACCCAGCATTATTTATTAATCTAATTACTCTTTTTTGAAGTTTAACTATTGGATCTATATTGGTTTTATGAACATTAGCCCAAACCTCTACACAATAGGACACATATGGCACTACAAGTGAAAAATAAAGTGTATGCAGACAACTTCTATTTAACGATTCTTTGGTTTTAAAAATAATTGCAACTGATTTTGATTTTTTTTTGTCTGATATACTCTATATGTGACTTCCTAGATAGTTTTTCTTTAATGATTATTCCCAAGAATTTTATTTCTGGTACTCTTTCAATTTCAATTCCATGTAAATTTAATTTTATATTATGTCTAACCCTAATTCCACTGAACACCATAAATTTTGTTTTACTTTCATTTCCCTTTTAGGTGATATAGGGTTGAATCATTTAGTCATTTTGTTCTATTATGATTTTTTTTAAGATAAAAAGTTAAATTAAAATGTGTTGGAAGTTCCTGCTGAGTTTTATCTTGAAAATACTCTTTTTCTCAACACATTTTTTCCATCAGTTTTATTCTTTTCTTTTTTTTTGAGCAGCTTGTCTGTGCCAAGTGCACCGAAGCATAGCAAGAATCGATCAGGACAATTTGTATTTATTTTATTTTTTGTGTGTCTAGAGATGTGCTTGTCTGTGATTAGTTGGGTAGTGTGTGTAATCTCCTGCCCTGTCTCAGCAAACCTTGTATCCTGTTAGACCTTCCCAGCCATGTTTAGTATTCAGACAGCAGGCGCTGTCGTAATCTGGATTCTGAGGCAGGTTGCTGGGCTTTTTGTTTGCTCTTATGGCCCTGATAATCTTGTTACACTGCTGTCAAGTGGAGCTGGCCCTCCCTGCAGCCCTGAACCACCACATGTGCCACCTCCAGCACCAGAAACACAGTCCTCCTTCCCGTCACCACCAGCCTACCGCCATTTTGAGACAGTTGTTGATGGAAGAGCCTTGGATGTATCCTTGAAGGATCACCTCCTGAGCATCTTTATTCAGCCTCCAGCCCCCGCTCAGTCTCCCACCCCCATCTCAGGCGGTAAACGACAGTGATAAATATTCATCAGAGGGACGCGGCGCACGGGTAGCTGGAGCCTGTTCCCCCTCAACAACGAGTCCCCTGGCTAATGGTGTCCATCCTTGGCACCCCCCCTGGAGAGTGCTTTTGAAGGGGACAAGATCTTTAAATCAGGCCACCGGCCTGGGGCCAGACCTATCATGTTATATCAGTATTATGGCACCGGTTTAGTTTATTCATGTATTCTTTTTCTTGAGCATTAACCTGATGCTCATCCTGTATATTCATATAAACAAAGACCAAGTTTAATGCTTCCTTTCATGATTGCATTAGCTCAACTTCACAAGTTCTCAATTGGCACTTTGCTTTTGGTCTATGCTGAGATCAGTGTTTTTTTTTTAAACTCAACCTGTTCTACTCAGGCTCCTCGAAATGTGCCGACCATGCATTTTACACAAGGCTTTTTCCTCTCTTTTCTTTTCATCTCGCCCTCTCTCTTTCCCTGCCTCTCCTTTTTCTGTCCGTCTCTCACTGTTCCTTTTTTCTGCGGGTGACCACACTCAGCGTTTTTTCCATTTCCTGTGGGTGTGATGTCTCTCCTCCGCAAGCAATCAGCTCTGATTTGTCAGCGTTCTTCCGGGCGATTCATAAAAATTCAGCAAGCGTCTACAAAAGACGTCTGTGTCCCCCACGTTTGCTCCTTACCTCCAGCGCCCCTGCGCTCGAGCTGCAGCTTTCACCTCTTTTGGCTAGACGCTCAGTAAAGGCATGAAATAATGGATGTGAGGTGATGTACAGTAGCACTTGTTTTGTTTGAGTTGTCAAATTGAGGGCGTCTCGTCACAAATGATCAACCAGAGCAACTTGGACGATTTCCCATCGTTTCATAAGAAAATTAGAGGTGCAGTTTTCTCTTTGCTTCTCTATTTCTGTGGTTTCCTCTTTGTCTCTGTGAGGTATGACATGCCCGGTAGTGGAAGGGAGCAGCTGTGCATTGGACCTTGTCTGTGTTGTTCTGCCATGGCCTGTCATTGGTAGCCGTCTGTTGGCAGCAGCCTGTGCTGGAGGCTCGCAGCCTGGCTGCAATTTTTACTCCGTGTCATATGGTGAGCTTTCAGAATGCCAAGCCGTGTTTCTGTGTTGCCCTACACAGCTGTGTGACAGAACACACCTCTTAAACTTCTAAATTTATATAATACTTCTCTGTGTTATCAAGATTTCCACTTGTTTTTGGACAGTGTTAGGTCTCAGCTGCCAAGAAAAAAAAAGATGGGCTTAATATGATATTTGGAAGATGCAAGCTTTTTTTCCCCCTCTCCTCTCAGTGGCTAATAATGTAGTACTCTCCCATCTATTTGTCCATTATCATCTGTGCATCATCAGGCAGACCATTATCCCATTATGTTTTGCATCTGTGGTCCAAATGCTTACTGGAAATGAGTCACCACAAAGGCTTGTGAAAGGTAGGTGTTACTATCAGAAAGGCTATTCATAGCCAGCCCGTCAGAGATGAAACTATCACATTTAAAAAGTCCTCTGCAGAAAGTGAAAGGCTTTTAATACGAGCATCATTCGTGGCACGGGGAAAGGTTGTGGTTTTCATGAGGAGCCAGAGGACTTTTTGAAGTAAAAAGCATCAAGAATTCCAGTCACAGTCTGACCTCATGTTATGTCCCCAGCCTCGGTTGTAGTGTCGTATTCAGGTCATTTTTAACAAGCATCTGTCTCTCCCGATTTGGCTCAGGTGACCGGTCCACCTGTAGCACCCCCCTTTGTTGCCATGGAAATATCCTGGCCTTCTTGGCGCACTTCAGAGCGACGACTCATCTGTTTTCCTTTTCTTACCTCGCTGAGCTTTCCTGCACACATCATACACGACTAACTTAATGTGCACAGAGGCTGTAAACAAACACACACTGACACACGTTGACAGATCTTTGTGGGATTCTTTATGTGGGATTCTTTGTTTCCTGATGATTAAAGTTCTAACAGCCAATATGAGTTTGTTTATGTGTGCCGTACTAGCACATTGCTGGCTGTGTAAATCAGCTTAGCGATGCAATGTGCTGGGTGGGCTGACTGTGGTGGGTGTCTGTGTCGCTGACACAGCATTTACTGCATGCAGTGCAAAGCACCCAGGGCCACAACTGTGTGTGTTTGTGTGTGTGTGTGCGCGCACTTAGCCCACACGGTGGAAGGCACTCGACCTCCTGTCTGCCTTAACACCAGCAGGTTCAGTTTCTCGCCTGCACATCTCCTCTTGGAATTTCCTCAGTACTGACAGGACAAAATTAAACTGCAATGCAGCCCTGTTATCCTGGGTGGTACTTAAGTGCTGCACTAACAAAATATTTCTCTCTTTTTCTTTATTGATTTATGGGATTATGACTGGGCTCAGGCCAACACAGGTGTGACTGTCTAGACTGTGTAGCTTGCTCAGTAAATGAAAGGCAGCACCGCGTTTCTTCTAGTGAATGTATTTTGGTGGAGGTAGAAAAGCTCAGCACGGTTTTCTCTCTGGGGGGCTGTGCTTGAAAGAAGTGACTCCTCTTGTGGTTTTTTTAATGAAATTACAAACTGCTGGCAGCCAATTAAACACCATCCTCCTCGTTGCTCACTACAGTGCTGATTAAACATTGTACAGCATTCAAAACAGTGATTTAGTTTGTCTTGTTTTTATTAAGGATACAAACCTTTAATAAATAAATAAATTTATTATTATTATTATTATTATTATTATTATTATTATTATTATTATTATTATTATTATTATTGTGGCAGATGCACAGACTGCACTTGTTCAAAAAAAAAACTGGTATCACAAAAAGTCTTGTCCTTGCCCTACTTTATATTTTTGGGGCATGGTCATGCTGTAGCCTATTTTCCAGAAATAAAATGTTTTTGTATTTTATTTAAATATGTTATTTGACAGCTGTGTTTTTTTTTCTTTTTCTAAATCTATGACTTATCTTTTCGCAGAACAACCAGCAGTACACGTGAACGCTGCTCTCGTGGCATGACTACCCCAAACAAGGGAAACAAGGCCTTAAAGGTAAAACAATCTTGAGTGATGCTGACAAATATGGCTCCGAACCATGACAGTTTTAATATGCGAGTGGTGTAATGGTAAAAAAAAATAATAATAACTCGTCCGCAGGTGAAGCGGGAGCCTGGGGAAAATGGCACCAGCCTAACAGATGATGAGCTCGTCTCCATGTCTGTACGTGAACTGAACCAGCATTTACGGGGGCTGTCGAAAGAAGAGATCCTGCAGCTGAAGCAGAGGCGGCGCACCCTGAAGAACCGCGGCTATGCCGCAAGCTGCCGGGTGAAGCGTGTCACCCAGAAGGAGGAGCTGGAAAAGCAAAAGGCTCAGCTGCAGCAAGAGGTGGACAAGCTGGCCACGGAGAACGCCAGCATGAAGGTGGAGCTGGACGCGCTGCGCTCAAAGTACGAGGCCCTCCAAAGCTTTGCCAGGACTGTGGCCCGCAACCCCGTCACTTCAGCGAGGGGACCGATGGCCTCGGTGATAGGGCCCCTCATCCCTGGTAAAGTAGCCGCCACCAGCGTCATCACCATCGTCAAATCCAAAACCGAGGCCAGGTCGTAGTAGCCGAACGAGCCGGAGGAAGACTTTCAAAGTTTAACTAGTCAGTGCATTGTAACACGGAGCAGGATTTCCTGTGTAAGTTCTCACTTTTACTTTGGCACTAACGCGTAAAATGCTTCCCAGTTCGCTCTTTCCCAGTATGACTCAGAGGTGTTTGCTCGTCAAATCGTAGAGTGACAAATGTTTGTTTTTTTTAAGACCGAGGGACGAATTCTGAAGAATTGACATTTCTAGAGTCCCACAGGTGGTCACAACCCATAAAACAATAAACTATAGATGGGTCTCCTTTCTAATTCCACAGCACAGACTGGAGAAACACATCAGATTATGTACGGTTTGTTATTCTGCACTGACTAAAACATCAATTGTCACACTTTTTGTTTTATAACTACATAAGTCTTCAAAGAAACCTGACCTACACAAAACTGTTGGGTTTCCTTTAAGGATACAAAACTATGATTCATTTTCAGTTCCTAAATTCGTGAAAGGCTTCAGTGAAGTTGTCCTTTTAACATGACTGGTAGATGCAATAATATGTGTATGCACTGAAAACACACACACACACAAAAGGATATTGAGTATTTCTGGTGACGTGAACAATGATCAGCAGTTCTCACAGATATTGTTCCAGAGCTGAGTGCCATTCCAATAGAACAATATCTGAAAACCTGAATGTTATTACAGTAATACCCTCACACTTTGTGGGGACAAATCTTTTGAGCCGTCATTTTGATCGTAGAAGAAAACGTCATTTTCTTTCAAAGATAAACATGTTTTTTTTTTGTTTTTGTATTTACTTGTTAACAGGGCCGTCATATATTTCCAGAAAAAAGAAAAAAAACTGAAAAAAAAGTCTTAACACAAGCTTTACTGTTTGAATTGTTAAGGTGTGAAAAACTTTGTCTAATGTTGAGTTCCTGGTTTTTATTACTTGGTAGATTCAATTCCATTGTTTATAGAAACGCATCATAAAAACAAAAGAAAAAAAAACAAAAAAAATCCTGTGAAATCTTTTTTGCAATTGTACCAAAAGTGGCTTACTATTGAAGTCTGATAGCTTTTTCTAGTGACTAGGCGCGTACAGTGGGGTAGCGCGTGATGTGACGTGTAAGTGACAAAGTTGGCGGTGTCGTTCACTGTATAGATGTCAATGCTGTGCTATTTTAAACAAATCTGTAGAGCTAAACTAGGTGGTGTAAACAAGGTCAATTGTCTTTGTGCGTATTGGCATCTGTGATATCCTCCGCTTCCTCGGTGTTAGTTACAAACCACGTTGTCATTAAGAGTTTACGTCATTGAGCAGTGCAAGACAGATATCGGTAAAATAGCATCAGTGAACAGGAATGAAGACGTGAAGCTAATAATGGTGAATAATGGCTGCACCTGGTGATGGATCACTGTAACCGGAAATGAAAAGATTTCATCATTGTTCCAGCTCTGAATTAAATAGTGATAAAGTGTTGAGAGTGGATATGTTTTTCACAAACGTTGCATTTTCTTATGAGATCGCACAAATCATTTTTAAGATTAGCCACTTGGGGCGGGTTTAGCCTCACCTCCATATCTTTGCCCATTTCTCAAAGTTTTGTATATATGCACTAAGCTCCTGCTTGTTTTGCTCAGGACAAAACAGGCCACTTAAAATGGACAAACCATTTTAGATGAGAAGCGAAGTGGCAGGGATGGCAGCTCTGTTTTCGCTCTAGTTTCTTCTTTTTCTCTTCTTTTCTTCCTTGTCATAAAGGGCTTCGATCCGCACGTAGAAAGAGACGCGGCACGGCGATGTCGAATTACAGTCGCGAGCAGCTGCCAGCAGCGCTTCCTCTGTGCCAAGTGTGGTATCTCCCGGTCTTTGTAAGGGGAGTTTCACGCCGAGGCAGTCGCACACCTCAAGGTTTGAAAGCGGTTATGTAACGACATCAACACGATGCACCTCATCCAGGCTGGTCAGAGCGCGTCGTAGTGTCGGGAGAGACGTTTACCCGCGGTCACTCTCAAATCCTCCGTCTCAGCAAACCTCCATGCCAGAGATCTGGGTGCTGGTTATATACTGTCTGTGTGCAGGTTTCTTGTCCTGACTTTGTCAACATGCTTAGCTATCTGCAGTGACTGGTTAACTGTGGGGGGAAATACATACGTGACTCTTGACATAGCTCAGTATTGATATTGGCGTCCTTATTGCTGTGGCAGTCTTGTAGAGTGACTCTTTTTTTTAAAGTATATATTTTAATTATTATTTTTTTTCATGTCGAGTGTCTTTTAAGGTGTTGAAGTGGCACTGTTGACCAATCTTTGAATCTCGTCTCGAGATGGTGACTCTTTATCACACATACTGGTGTATAGTATGTAGCTGCAGTAGGTATTGATGACCATTGTGAAAAATAAAGTGACCCTTAATATGCAACTCAGTGGAAATGCGTGAAAGAGACGTATAAAGTTAAACAGTATTGTCCAAGTTGTGAGAATATGTTTAAATGTTGTTACTGTTTTATTTAAATTTTTAACTTTTAGTTGTGAAATGTGTTTTATTTGTTCAGATTTTTGCTTCAATAAGTAAAAAAAAAAGGCATTTGGCCCTTGTTTATTTATTTTCTGTGGTAATTTAAAGGAACCACAACACAGCTGCACTGAAGCCTTATTGGATGAGTCTTACTGATTTAAAAATTGGACGTGGATATTAACTGAAAGATACTGCTGGTATAGAGATGTTTGTGCACTAAGTGGATGACAGATTCTGTCACAAGGGCCTCATGCAATATTTATTTCATCTTTGGGATACGTGTGTACGTGATTGTTGGAGTGTGGTTCCTCTGCTGCTACATCAGTCATTAATGCTCACTGTTTGCTGTTGCGTCCTCCACGGCACTTCTGTTCTCATTCCGTGGTGTGTTTTTAATTGATCTTAACACTGTAATTTGTTCTGCAGATTTAATGTTTAATTGGACATAGCTTCTTTTAAAAAAAAAAAAACTGTTAGAGAGGATAATAACAGCACTTGTGTGGCAGTTGAATTTAATAGCTCTCAAAACGTAAGCTTTTTTTATTATTATTTTTTGTGGAATTATTCTTTGTAAACGGTTGACTGTGCAGGTTTTTTCCTCTTACTCTGTGGAGTGGGTTTTGTGTTTTAAAAGGAATCTAAAACTGACTAAAGTGAGTAATACAACGGTAATAATATGTTTTTGTTATATTTCTGTATGGGTTGTAATAAAATATTGCAGTACTTTGTATGAAAACAGACAATAGGTAATTGTAACTATTTATAAATTAAATTATTGTACTTTTTTGCAATCTGTAGATAAGCACTATGTATTCATAAACAGTATCAGCTGTGGATTTAAATGTGATTCTTTGAGGTGTCTAAGTTATTGATGTATATATTGTATGTTTGTTGATACAGCTTACTTTATTTTCTATAAGATCAATAAAATGTTTTGGAAAATGATTTTGTCATTCGAGGCTGTTGAAAACTCCGTAAATGAGGTTTTGTCACGTTCTGTGGCGTCATTGACCCAGTTTGATACTTGTAAAAATAAACTGGCTGGAAAGGCTTTTCGCCGGCCAGGGTGGGTTTCAGAAGACGGCGATCATTTAGATGGCACAATTTCTTTTTCTGTGATCCAAAAAAAGCTGCCGGGCGACCCACTTTGGCTAACCTCAGCGGACGTATTTTTGGCCCGACACGAGTAAAACATTAGAGTCATGAAGGATGTCTAGGTGTGCTTGTCCTAGATTAGGAGGAGTTGTGAGTTAGTCATCTCGGTTCCCTGTGGAGCTCCTGACTCCCCCCCATTTCCTCATCTCAGTGCACCTCATCAAACATCAGCCTCCTCAGCACCGTTTCAACCCCAGCACATTCAAAACACATCTCCAGAGAGACTTCGCGGAGACAAAGAGACAGATGGTTTCAGACAAGTTGCATCTTACCGCTTCATCCTGCAGGGCAGGTCCAAACCCCACCGCCTCGCAGCGAGATGCTGGTCCTCGGCTCCATTAAACGCTTCCACAGGTCTGTGTGTGACCTGTGCCTAAAAACAGGCTCTTCTCCTCTCCTCGGACGCCTGCCCCAGACAAGCGAATGGCCTCTGAAGAGTTGATTAATTTGGCGGGTTGGGTTAAGGTGAGCCGGTGGGCTATCTAGGACAGCATTCTTCATGTTCACCCACTTCTGCAGCAGGTGCCTGCCCCAGTTCTCGGACCACAACCCCACCGTACAATTAATGTTGCCATCCCCATTAGCAAGGGTGAACCGTTGTCACACGTGCCCTCTTAAAAGTTTAATGCTGGGCTTCATCCTGAATATTCCATTCTAGCCCAAAACACTACAGTTAGAAAAATATTTAATCCCTTTTTTCCCCCCTCTTTCATTTAAGAAAAGTGTTGTTTTGTTGACACTTAAACATGACAAGAAGAATCGTAAAGAGTTTCCTCAGAATCTTTCAGTTTTTGTTAAAGAGTAAGTGCTGCACAAATTGGATCCCTGCTCGGACAAAAGATGCCACTGAAGACAAAGAAGATCAGGATAGTCTGGTAGGAAGTGGCTGTGTGGGATTAGGGTGCCCCCTGCTGGTCTATAATGGAAAAACAAATTAAACTATAGGGCTTTTTTTTCTCTCTCGCTTTAATTTTACGCAAAAAAGCACATTTCACTTTTTATACTGAGGTGAAATAATTACAGAAGGAATTTACTATGTTCTTACACATTTAATACACATTTTAACTATAAACTTAAATGCTATAACTGTTAAAAATGTAGCTCTACTTTAATTAAGTACATTTTGTGTAGGTGATTTATCCCTCTTTGTTTACAATAAGTATATTAAAATTCGGAGTACAGCATGTTAAAAATGATCAAAGTGGATGGAATTAGTGGCTCTATTAAACATAAATAAATGCGTATGACTAAATATAATAGGCTGCCGCACAAAGATTTTGATTCATCTCTCATTTATTTTTGCTTCAAAGAAGCAGTGTTTCTTGTAATCCTTCAAAACTATCTAAAGAAGTAATTATTTGTTCTGTCGAAGTTTTTTAAATAAAAACCCAACTGCTTTTTTGGTTCAAAGGAATGACTTTTTTTTAGTTTATTAAGAAAAATAAAATAAAATAAACTCAAAGAATAAACCAAAACCATTTAAAATGTAATACAGGCTAGGCTATGTAGCAGTCAGTCACAAAAACATTTTGTTCTCATCTCTTTTATTGGACCTGTATATCACAAAGGATACAGTTAGGTGGTAAAATGTTAGCACCAACAAAGTGGTGAATTATTAATCGACTATGCCTTTACACTTTTTTTCCAAGAAATTTGAGTTGGTTTAAAACTTTTGCACAGCATTACACATTTATATTTGTACATTATACAAACATTTCGACACTGCTGTGAATTAAAAGTCTAAGTAAACAAATAAACAGTTCGTGTTGTTTTTACAGGAAGTGGGTAAAAAACGAGTGAACCTGTCACCTGAGCTCCAGCGGTCACATCAAACGAGCCGCCGAGACGGTGTGGTCACGTGACCGCGGAACCCGCCTGGATTACGTATAGTGCGCCCCCCCTGCCTCCACAGGCCGTCTGCGGTGAAACAGGAAACACGGAGCTCAGTTCGGAGTTTTTCAAAATAAAACCTCACGAGAACCAAAATGGAAACGGCGCATGCCTTTAAAGACTGCACGCTCGCTTCCGCCGCGTGCCGCTTCTACGTTTGACCAACTTGACGCACCGCGGACCGTGCGTGCGTCGCTGCGTCGACCGGCGAAAGGAGCATAGGAGGAGGAGGAGAAGGAGGCGTTGGCGCATCACACCACCGCCACCACCTCCGCCGCCGCAGCCGCCGCCGCCGCTGACGCACAAGAACCCGCCGGAGCGTGAGGTGGGGGGGTCTCACACACCTGCCACACGGTGCGGCAGAAACACCTGACTCGAAGAGAGCAGCTGATCAGAATGATCAAGAACGGCCACCATCACCAACACCACAACCACCAGGTGAGCCCGGCGCCCGGGAAAGACGCAGGCGCGACGTGCAGCCCGGAGAAGAGGAGGAGGAGAATCCGAGTGTGGTGCGATGGCTGGTGAGTCATGTTACTGAGATGTGTGCGCTGCTCTGGATCAAACTGGGAGGCTGGGAGCCGTGACCAGCACAGGCCTGCTCCTCTTAACTCCTCCATCAGCGCCTGCTCGTGCCAAAACTTCTGCAGCATAAACCATGAGCGATTGGAGCGTTATAAACCAAATCTGCTGCTGCAGCACTTTTCCTGCAGGACATCTCACAAAACGTGTTATTACATAATAACATACAGGCTGCTGACGACCATAACTCAGATTTACTCCTGGGTACTGACTGTCCTTTTACAAATCTGTTTACGTTTTCACCTGAAATAATTAACTAGGAGGGTTTTTGTTAATCTGAAAAGTTTTTTTTTTTTTGAATGAGTGATCCTTTTTTCATCATCTGCTGATACATTTGTGACAAGAGTTTATATTTTTCCTGTATTTTATGACATTTAGTTGTAAAAAAAAAAAGATAAACTTTAATAACTTTGTAAACTTAGAACTAAGAAATCCGGCCACATTTGACTTTTTCTTTTTGTTAGTGTCAGTAATTTGTGACACATTGTGTTATGCGTGCAGATTTGTTAAAACACACTTAGCGTTGCTCCTTGCAGTCACGGACACCCAGAATCCCACAAGGATGTCTTAGTATTCGTTTGATTAACCTGTTAACCTCTTACACAGCAGAAACAGGAAGTTGGAGCCCGATTGTATCAAATATGAACATTCTTGGAACAGATAAGTCCGAGAGGACCTTGATGTGTGTCGAGACGTTTGAACCGACTAGACTGCTTTGTTCCTGCAGTTTGAACGTTTGGTCCTTTATGTTTTATTCACTTGATGTTTCTACTTTATTTCGCAGGTTGTTTAAATGCTGATTCGGCGTTTGCTCGATTGTTTTCCTGTTTCTTTAAACTGTTATTTGAATAAAGAAAGTCCTCGAAGTAAATCGAATAACCTGAGAAAATAAGGGTTTTGTGTTTGGAGAAGACGGCGTCGTGCTGCCACCGCGCAGATGTTTCGAATCACTGTGCTTGAAGACCGGGATTACGGTGCCTTTCTCTTGCAGAGCCCCCGCCGTTTCTGCGTGGCTGCGCGTCTAAGGTCTCGAGGAATGTCGTGGAGTATTCGGGATGCCGGAATATTAACCGGTGGGGTGAGCGTGCAAAGAAAGCCAATGTCAACAGAGCTTTGTGTCGTTAACCCCGCTGACCCTCTCGGCCCCCCACCCGCCCACACCTGCTCAGGCTGCTGAGGCTCGAGTTATCGTCTCCCTCCCTGCTGGCTTCCTGCTTTGTCAGCAGCTTGAGAGGAAAATTCCCGAGGAAAGATCACAACTTTTCATCTCCTTTGTGCATGTGCTGTGATTGTTAGACACCGTGAAGTGTGACGGGGGGGTTTAAAGATCACCGGTTGGAGGAGCATCATCGGGGAGGAGTGTAAAGTCCACTGCAGAGCGTTACACGCAAGACTGTAAACACGCCAGATTATTGCTCATTGATTTCAAGTTTATCATCTTCGATTGGTTTCTAACTCCTGGTATTATTTGAAGTGCCCATCACCCTCTGGCACTTTGTGCGTAGATGTCTGCAGGCTGCTGCCCTTCAGAGGCCTCAGTGCCACTTGGGTGTCTGCTAACAGGCTGCCCTAATAAAAATTTCATCAGCTCACAGTGATCCATCCCTGCTAAAAAATACAGGAGGAATACAGTATCTCCCTGGCATAAATAATCCCCCCCGACACATCGCCTCCTTCTTATTGCATTCTTCTCTGCTTGTTCCGTCACCTAAGAGAACCACAGACTTGGAGCCCAAACAGAAGATTTCCACGCTTTTTCATTTAGAGTTGTGACCTGGAAGCACAGTTAAATGCTTGAAACGTGCAGCTGAGGCTATATTCTCACACAGCATATACGTTGGGTCACTAATGGATTACCTTGCAGTTACCAGGGTTATATTCAAAGTAGAGCAAAAGAAGAAAAAGTAGACCTGCAAGATGGAAATGTCATGGAATTACTCCAGTCAAAGGATACCAGGATTAACATGCAAGCTAAGGAGGTGAACCTGGAAACCAATGAAGTGGGGGCAACTCGCACTTTATCAGTGCGATTGAAGTTGCTGGGGTCACTGATAGGAGACTAATGCCCATCTGTTTTCACTTTACGAGAGATTACCGCATTGCAACCTCTGCCTCTTATCTGTGCTAATCTAATTATCTGCAGTCAGTGTTGTAGCTGACGTAAAGCGCATCTCACCATTCATTGTTTTTATTGTCTGACCTTTTGTCAGACATCTTCCTGATTAACCGTGACAATTAAACTGACTGAACAGTATAAATAATAAAATAAAACTTTTTTTATTTGTTGTTTTAGATCATAAGTCAGGTATTTTTTTTAAAGTTTAAAAGTAGAGTTGACACTGTCATGAATAACGTACAGTATAGAGGAAATTTCTTGCAAAGTATATTTAAAAGCCAACAAATTCCTACAATGTTCTTTGCCTTCCTGGTTTTAAAATCAATCTTTCAAGCTTCATTAAAAAGTTTTGTAAGTGCTTTTGTTTTCCCTCCACAGCTACGACATGGTGCATTACGGCCACTCGAACCAGCTGCGACAGGCCAAGGCTATGGGAGATTACCTCATTGTTGGAGTGCACACAGACAGTAAGGCTTTAAGTCTTCGAACCGCATCGCTGTGTGATGTTGCGATGTAAAGATTTGTAAACGGGGCATGGATCTCTGTGGAGACTGAGCACACGTTTCTCTGCTTCTGAAACTGGATGATCTACAAGAGAACGTTTCATAGATTCAGTGATTTTTTAAAAAAATCTTTAAATTGATCCTTTAGGATCAGACAAAGAGCTCTATTCATTTGGAAATTGGTAGAGAAGCTACAACTCCAGCCTAAGGTGCAAAATGTTAAAACCTATCATCTTGACATTTACACATTTTCACAATATTCCATTAGTTTATTCTTTTGATCCTCTGGGTCCTGGCCTTTGGCGAAGGCTGTGGGAAGCAAATCATTTTTGATGAGCTATAAAGGTCCTGATGTTCTCTTTAATGTATTTAATTTTGATTTGCTCCTGCTGGGATTGTGTAAAGCACTTATGAGTGTGCTCTCAGGTTAGAGGAGATGGAAAGACTAGTGATGAGTGAACAAAGTATACACATAATATGGCCATCAGAGGAGAACATTTCTTTCCTCCTGTCTAAAACAACTCAAACATGAGTTCAGTGAACGGTAGGTGTGTCTGCATCCTCACAACACTGTCTGTTTTCAAGAAGATATTAGTCAGATGGCAAACATGGACATTTGCTACCAGTGTCTTGTCCCGTTCCAGGGTATTTCTGTTGCTTAAACACCGACGACTCCACCCAGTCTTCACGTTAGACTCTGTTGTTGTAATTGGAATAATCCGGTCACCGTGCCTCCACCTTTTCCTCTTGATTTATTCCTTTTTTGCTTTCCAGGTGAGATTGCAAAGCACAAAGGCCCACCGGTCTTCACTCAGGAAGAAAGGTACAAGATGGTCCGGGCCATTAAATGGGTGGATGAAGTTGTAGAGGGAGCCCCTTATGTCACAACCCTCGAGACGCTCGACAAGTACAACTGTGATTTCTGCGTTCATGGAGGTACTAAATAACGCTGCTGCTTTTTTTTAGTTAGATGAATATTAAAAGCTACGAATAACTTTGAGTGCGCGTGTCGTTTCAGATGATATAACTCTAACTGTAGATGGGAAAGACACGTACGATGAGGTGAAGAAGTCAGGACGCTACAGGTGAGGACCGCACTGTCAGTCAGGCTGGGCCCCTGTGTGTCTGTGTTGGATCCACTCTCATGGTGTGTATTCTTGTTGTTCCAGAGAGTGTAAGAGGACGCAGGGAGTTTCAACCACAGACCTTGTGGGCAGGATGCTGCTCATGACCAAAGCACACCACAGCAACATCGTGAGTTTCGCCAAATTCCCTCCGTGAGCGCTCACTCAAGAGAATAAAGCCGGTTTTCTCCTCTTTTATTTTCCAGGATAGTTCAGACTATCAGCAGCACAAAGACAACTTTGGAAAGGTAAAATCTGTTTGGAACAAATAATTCTTCTTCCTCTGTCGTTTTGACACTAAAGTAGGTGAAGTTGCCATTTGGGCCAGATGTCAGCTATTACTGAGCAAAGACCTTTATTTTAGACTCACCTAGTAATCATTTAGCAGGCTTTGCCAGTAAGCTGTGAATGCTTCTTCAGTTCCTGAAAGCCAACAAATTTAAGGCTGGAGGGAAAATGATGTTACTTTGGCAAAGGTTTTTGGATTGTTGGACCAGCTTGCCGTTTGCATCTAACCACCACTAGGTGGCAGTGATGCTGTATAAAGATCCATTCTTCTTAGAAATAACAGATATCTGTATAATTGTGGCTTCATTCATTTGTATTTATTTGTTTGTTTGGTCCATGTGTTCAAAAGGGCCACAGTCCCTGGACAGGAGTGTCTCAGTTCCTGCAAACTTCTCAGAAGATCATCCAGTTCGCCTCAGGCCAGGAGCCTCAGCTCGGAGACACCATCATATACGTAGCAGGAGCATTAGACCTTTTCCGTATCCTTTCAGAAATGAACCGTAATCACCTCGCAGAGGACACTTTATGTCCAGTCTTTGCACGGCTAAAGGAGAAAAGGGGCCAAAAAATGAAGTTAACCACACAACTAATATAACCAAACACGTCACAAAAGTCCCCGTCCTTGACTCTTCTACCAGACATTGGACACGTGGACTTCCTGGAAGCGGTGCATAAGCTTGCAGAGAAGCCGTACATCATAGTTGGATTGCACTTTGATCAAGTAAGCTTTTTAATGCCTCTATCTCGTCTCTGAGAAGGCATTTGTCAGTGATTCATTTCCCATCCAAGTCATCTCAACTTTGCCATGCTTCTCCTCCTGCATACTTTGTCCTAGAGCTGCCATTGTAATTTATATCTGTAAAGCCCCTGTGCTAAATGATGTCTATGCCTTTTGGTGCCTGTAAAACTTATAGTTTTTGAAATATTAATGTTTAATAAATTATAATGACAGTCATTTGAGCCTTGTATTGGTCCAATACTGCTCCCTGCTGCATCTACACAATATGGTACTGCACCATATTTTCATAATATTTAAACTCAGTTGTTCAGTTATTACAATATTAATATGATTGTATTTTGATGTTTTACTGTAATACTGTCTTTATGTTGTCCTATTGTTGTAATATATTGCAGTTAAGTATCAATAATTGCATTGGCAAGGTAAACTTTTTCTGTATACATACAATCCAATCCCTGGGATTGTCCTCTGCCACATCTCCTATAGTCTCATGATGAGCACTGTGGGCTTTCATGCGGGAGATCAGGGTTCAAATCCAGCTAACGCAGCTTTAACAAAAAATCTCTTCCAACTTCATATTGTCACACAATTACCTTAATTACAAACAACTGCTGATGTGACAGGCATAAGCTGGTTGAGCAAATACATTTGAACTGAATACATTTGTCTAGTTACATCTATTTTTTTGTTTTTCAGGAGGTAAATCGTTACAAAGGGAAGAATTACCCCATCATGAATGTCCATGAGAGGACCCTCAGTGTCCTGGCTTGCAGGGTGTGTTCTTCTTCTTTGTCAGTCAGCACAGTAATCCCCATCAGATGCTGTGTTTTGATTGATTTCATCTGTTTGGTTACAGTACGTATCAGAGGTGGTGATCGGTGCACCCTTTGCTGTCACAAAAGATTTGTTGGATCACTTCAAGGCAAGAGAATTGACTGATCTTACATTAATATATAACTAACATTCAAAAGTAACAACTGCTTATTCGTGGCTTTGTGTCTTCAGGTGGATCTTGTTTGCCACGGGAAGACAAATATATATCCTGATAGGGATGGATCGGATCCTTACGCCGTAAGTTATGTGTGTACATGTACAGTTATGTGTTGGAAGCTCTTTACTGATTATTTGTTCAGATCATTTTTTGCTTCATATTCAGGAGCCAAGGAAAAGAGGGATACTGCGAACTGTCGACAGTGGGAACAGCCTTACTACGGATGCAATTGTGCAAAGAATAATCAAAAACAGGTGCAGTTAAAGGCCAGGCATTTCTTAAAGGAATGTGTTGTGCTTTAATGTACATTATTGATAACTAATTGAATATAGGTGGTGAAACTTGGTGAGATACAAGAAAACCAGAAATCCATTTTTTTGTTTAATCTAAAGTTTTATTTAACAAACACAGCATATGATTCTCAGTCAATGTTTCATTTTAGAAACCTTTCTCGAAATAGAACCATACAGTCATGTTTCCCTTTATTTCAATGGCTCCTCTTTCCTTGTTTTGTTTCAGGCTGCTATTTGAGGCGAGGAACCAGAAGAAAGAAGCCAAAGAGATGGCTGTGATCCAAGCTATGAAGCGACAAGAGGAGGAAAAGAGTAAAGAAAGAGCTCAAGCTCTTCTTTAAGCCGTCAGCCTTAGAGCTGTGGCTTTAACTCAACACAGACCAGCTAAGTTCATCCTAACTCCTGTACAGTAAAACCAACTCTTTCTCCACATGATCCTGCTGAACAACAGCAGGGATATTAAACCTGTGTGTTCCGCTGTTTGTACAGAACCTTAAATAATAAAAAAAAATGAAGATGTCAGTATATCTTCAAATTTCTATTTTATGTCTTTGGACATTTTAAACCGTTGTTATTCTTTGCCTTCAGAAAACAACTTTATTATCTACTTTTAACACATGAGATGTGCAGACTTGAGCTCTTGGTCAAACTTTTAAATATTAGGAGGTGATTTGATCTGTCGTTTCCACAGGGCTGTTGCTGCTTTTTGCACAGCGACAAGCCGAACCCCACGTCTAATTCATGTGCATATATAATGTATCTATATGGACGTATTAGAGTGTGTTTGTAGACTCTGCAGGCTGCGGAAACCACTGGAAGGTCATGGAAACCATTTCCCTGCCTCTCCGTACTTTCTTCAAATGTTGAGACTTTGAATATTTTGGGACCTCATGTGTGCAAACAGTATCTGCACTGACTGCTCAGAAAACAACAAAAAATGATGATTATTATTATTTTTTTTACTTATAAATGCACAATGTTAAGACCTAAAGGTCTGGCTTTTTGAGTGCTAATGTTTTTATTTTATTTTATTTTATTTTTTAATCAACACTTCTTAGAGATATTTACATATTTTAACTTAAAACTTCCAGAGTGTATTTAAAAAAGAAACATAACAAAAGTTAAATGTTGTTGCCTTGAACATGGAGTACATTTCATACAGTCTCTTGAGTCCTGAGTAATTTAACCTCTGTCTTTATCAGTTGGGATGATTAAATAATATAAATATTTTTTGTAGATGTATATTTGACTTCCCTCCTCCATGTGAACTGCTGTACAGATGGTACCATATTGTTTCAAAGCATAAGACAGTGTGTCGTTAGCAGCTGAAATGTGTTTAATGTAGATTATGATATATTGCTTATGTTATTGATCGCTCCCAGTTGTAGACATTGAGTTTATAGTATATTATTGTTAATAAAATAATATTCTCAAAAACTGTTTTATGTCTTGACCTTCAAAAGATGTGGTCTTTTTTATTTTCATGAGATTAAAAATACAGCAAAAGTCAGTTTTTTGTGACAATTTGGACTTTAAATAAATATATCTGAATTTATTTTGATTTTTAGAGCCCGCTGAAAATATTTCTGTTAACGCACCTTAAGGCCCACTCTGGTTACAGGATAACTGGTATGACTATTCTTTTTAACAGAGATAATGGTTAAAATTGATATTACTTTCAAAAGCTTCCAAAACAAAAGTTTATTTTGAAAAGAACTAACTTCCTGTTTCGGTTTTTTGCTTTTATTTTGAAGGAGTTCCGTGCGCACATGTTTCTAATTAAGCTTCTGCGTTTTTTTTTCTTCGCTTTTTACGAACCTGCAACAAAACAAAATAATGAAGGTTTTAGCTAGCTGATCTTTTTATGCGAATTAAACGAAGAACCAGCGAGAAAAACAACAACAGAGAAATGTTTTGTTGTTTAAAAATATTTCCATTTCCGCTGCAGGTAAAACCGACTTTGACAAATTTATTATTGATCCCCAAATGATTGTTTACATTAGATGTTTAGAACAAATTTGACACATTTTTCTGTTTTTTAATGCCTCGTATCTTAACACAAATTCCCAATTAAACATTTTAAGACGTATAGTATTATTTTCTTATAAATGCATCCAAGTTTTAGTTTTTATTCCCCTTTTCCCCCCTTCTAAACAGAGCACTGCTTGCAGTGTTAGAACATGTGGGTAAATTTAAATGGCAGATAATTTAGAGTTTCAAGTAATTTGGAATAAACAAAAATTGTGACTTGTTTTGTTATTTTTATATATTTATTTATTTAAACTCAGGTCTGTCTGGGTGTGTGTCAGCAGGATGTCACAGAAGAAAGAAAAAGAGCCAAACTGAGGAGCTCCAAAATTGAAAATGATCTTCGTGAACAAGCTGAAGCGGAGAGGAGCGTGATTAAAATCCTCATGCTTGGTAAGTTTCTCAGACCGTGGTTGCTGGGACTGATCCCTGATCACATCCTCCTGAGGGAAACTCCTTGTTTGAAACCTTTGACAGTACTGTTGTAGTCAAGCTAGTTTGTTCATCTGGCATGAAAGGCAACAGGTGATGTGCATTTTTTTCAAGGAATATTGTTTCTCTTTTAATAAGTTTTCTAACCAGTATTGTAATTAAAAAAAAAGTAGTTTTTAATTTGTGTTGCAGGAGTTGCAGAGAGCGGGAAGAGTACAATAATCAAACAGATAAAGATAATACACAGTCGTGGCTTCTCCAAACCAGAGCTCATCAGCTTCAAGGTACGTGAAAATAAGCCTAAAGTTTAGCTTTTCAAATATCAAAGTGGCATAAGATGTTGTTTTCTCAATGACGGCACATCGTAACTAAAATATCATGCTCTTCAAAGCCTGCAGTGTTGGACAACCTTTTGACATCCATGAAGATTGTTCTGCACGGAATGGGCAAGCTGCAGATCAACCTCACAAACCAGAACAACAAGGTGAAATAAAAACCTTACACATACTGCAACCCCTCGTTATTCCAATAGATGTCAGTCTTTGTGTGACAGAACCAGCACCAGTGTCAGAGCACTTACTGTATGTTCGTTTAAAAACTTGTTTTTTTTAAATAAGGGAATAGACAAATATTTGTAATTTATTAAATCATCCAGTACAGCTAAGTCTTAATTCAGCCACGTCTGTGAACTAAAAAGCTTAACTCCTGACATTAGTGACAAATCTTTCTAACTCAAATTACTTCAGATCAGCTTTTTTAGCGTGGAAATAGACCATTAATGTAGTCACTGTAATGCAGATACTTTCAGATACTAAAATCTGCAGCAGATCATAAAAACTCATTACTGTCATCCTTTTATAAACTGAACCGTTTTCTTATTTCTAACCCCAGGAGCACGCTCGTTCCGTTCTGTCCTGCGGCCAGTGTTTGGGAGACGACCAGGAGCTGCTTCCTCCTGTGGGGCGGGCCCTCTGTGCACTTTGGGCCGACCAGGCCGTGCGCGCCGCCGCAGCCAGAGGCTACGAGTACGAGCTGAACGACTCTGCCCTCTAGTGAGTCCATCGGTCTGAGCTGATTAGAGATGCAAAAGGCTCCGTAGTTATAACCGAAGGTGGAAATGTCACAGGAAGTGGCCAATACAGAGCAACAGTAAAGGCAGAGAGGAGAGTAACTTTCTGTCAGGTGATTTGTGTGACGATTGACAAACAGAGAGGTAAGATGCAGAAACTAGACTTCAACATGCTTGTTTTCTCCTCATTCATGTAGAAAACATATTCTCCCCATTCTCTAAACAGCCTAAAATGTGTGCTGATCAACAGCTGAATACATTTGGGCAACTCTTATTCTTTCAGTTTTAAATTTTTAATCATTAAAGGCACAGTGTGTAGGATTTTGTCAGTTCTTTTAGCCGAAATTGAGATAATCACTAATGACAATAATAAAAAACATGTCTAATCATTGCAGACAAAGACCTTGTTTTRTTATTTTTACCTTATAAAAAGCTGGGGGGGAGGACCAGGGAGGATGATTCAACCACTCAACCACTAGATGTCACTAAAAACAACAAATCCTTCACACTGTGCCTTCAAGTCCTGTGACTTTCTTAATAAAATAAATATTTAAGGTTTATTTGAACAATTCATTTTACAGTGGCTAAGGTATTATGAAGGTCTATTGTTTTTATATTAATTTGTAAGCAAATGAGCTGCTGGAATACCTGTTCAATTTAGTAGAAGCAGCATAAATAAGTCCAGCGTGTGTTGAGCTGTATGTTGTTTTTATAGGAAGAGATTTATTTTTTCTTTTAGATGAATGCAGACTTAATGGGTAGACTTGAACCCCTTATCTGTGAGGCAACAAGGACGCGATCAGTCAAGATAAAATCTACTCCAGGTGGCCAGACGGAGGAAGACGGAGGTGTGACAGCTTCATTATAGGAACTCGATAAAGTTAGGAGCTGAGGGATTATACCAGACTCGTCTGGCTCTCTTTCAGTCTTCTCACCTTGCAGGACCCTGCATTGATTTTTCTCCGCCCCCCCTGAAATGTTGGATTAGACTGTGTCGTGACACACTTGACTTCCCCAGGCATCTAAATGTGCAAAATGACTTCTCTGATGGCAACGTGTGCTTGAACTGAGCCATCAAATGCTGCTAAAAGGGCAACAGGAAGTGAACGCGTCAGTTAACCTAAAGTTTGTTTCATGAAACAGTTTTAAGTGAGCTCTGATTTTTTTTAGTCTTTGTTCACGTCACATTTCAAATGGCAGCTGCTTACAAATACAGTATGTTTCATCCTTTTTTTGTATCTGATTAAAGACTGACTAAAACCTTTTTTTCCCTTCCTGCAGTTTCTTTGCGAACATAAATCGAATCATCGCTCCGAACTACGTTCCCACTGAGGCAGATGTTCTGAGAGTCAGAGTGAGGACGTGTGGAATCATCGAGACGCAGTTTCAAGTTAATGAAACCATCTTTCGGTACGACAAATAAAAAAAATGCAAAACCGTTGCCGCCTAATATCAACATAATGTTTATTGATGACATAATATTTCTCACTTGGGCTCTGAGGGGGGAAAAAATGGAAGAAAAATGAGCTTATTTTACAAGTCAAACTCTTGAGTGTAGTTTTGTTGAACAGCTTTTATTTGTCTAATCTAATGACTGAAAAGTTGTTTAAAAAAGCAGCTGTTCTGAAATTAAAACCAGCTATTATTAATAAAGATAAATAACTTCACGTTCAACACACTGAAGCTGGAAAAGACCTTTATTGAGGCTCTTGAGCCCGCCCCTCCACCCCACCCCCTCTCCATCAGGGTCTGAGCAATGAGCTTGGAGACAACTTCCAAAAGATGAATCAGACACTAAAGGTTGATGTTATCTCTCATCGTGGTTATCCAGGAAGATTCTCACAGATCTGGTGACGGCACATCAGTGAGTCATTTCAAACTCTGCCTTCCTTTCCCCCCTTTTGGGCTGATTTGAGAAATGGGTTTTTTGGTTGCTCTTTGCCAGCCTCTCTGTTCATTGATGACGGTGAGTCGGTCATTTTAAACAGAATCCAAACAAAACTACTATATATAAAACACTATTTTCTTTGTGAAAAAACAAAAACAAAATTACACCAGATAAAAAAAATAAATAAACCCAATCAGATTTCGAAACGTGTTCATCGGAAAAGTGTTTTTCTTTTCTTCACGACATAAAACCACTGCAGTCAGTTTACTCATCGCTTCGCTTGTTAAAACGGTTTTCTGACCCGGAGGATAAACACCTTGTTGCAGACGACCTACCAGGATGGCAATCTTGCACCTGTAAACTCTTTGGTCCAAATTGAAACACATTACCTGTGTCACAGAGACCCTCAGCTCCACCTGGTGCCACATCACTTTGCTGAAACAGACGTCTTTGATAGTTAAAATGGTGCAAAATTGTTGTTGTAATCTTTGTTCCCATTGATGCTGTCGTACTAATATATTTTAAAAGAGATATTTTTCAGTGTCTGAAATCGAGACTTTAGAAAGCCAATTGATGGACATCTTTTTGTTCTCATCGATCAAATTTCCTAACTTCTCTCTAGAACGCTTGAATCCTTACAATCGCTTCCGGTGCACCAAATCGTCTGAGTGCGTCCCGGAGCTTTAGTTTGTCCTTGTTGGCAGGTTGTACGATGTTGGCGGCCAGCGCAGTGAGAGGAGGAAGTGGCTGAGCTGCTTCGATTGTATTCATGCCGTGTTGTTTGTCGTGGCCCTCAGCAGCTACGACACGAGGCTGTCAGAGGATCAGGACGTGGTACGTTCTTAAAAACGAATGAATAAAAACAAACGTTAGCGTGTTCCTCTGCTTTATGTAACAGTACTCCTGTCTCTTTATTAGAACCGCCTGCAGGAAAGTCTTGAACTTTTTTCTTCTCTCTGCACAAACGTGATCTTCCAGAGAACCTCTGTGGTACGTTTATCTGCACTCGTGTTATTTGTTTGAATTTTAGCATCTTTATTCACTTTGTGGTGTTTTGTTTTTAAAGCTAATCTAAATAGTCAAATATGTTGTGGTGACTGAACCTGAGCACAACAAAGCTGTGATTACAGCTGCTGCACATAATTGACACACATCTAATTAAGCAGTTCAGTTTACAGCAGACATGTTTAACAGCTCTTATAGTTTGTTTATTATAATAAGAATGAATGAGTCTAATTTTATTGGTAGTATTAATTTTAATTAGCTGAGACAAAGTGGTGAGGATTGTTTGTCAGACATCAGGCATATAGATCATTTCTATGCTTGATTCTTAGATACAGTAAAACTGTTTTTTGTTTCAACAGTTTAAAGCAGGGCTATTCAACTGGAGGCTCGCGAGCCACATCCGGCCCGCGAGTGACCAAAGTTTGGCCCACCAATTGGTTCATTTATCTCTTAAGCCCAAACCCCTGGTTTTCTACTTTAATTACTCTAAGTTCTTTTAGTTAAACATAGACATGTTTGGTATCTACAGAAACTTCAAAATCTCGGCTAGAAGCTGGTAAAAATTCATCAAAATGAACACTCAAGACAATTAAAACTACAAGCAGTTGAAGATAAAACTATGAAAGTGAAAATAAAATAGGTTTAAAAATTTGGCAAGTCAGAGATGTTAAAATAATGTGTCAAATGTGTGTTTTGTTTTTGATATTGTTTAATTGTCACTACTTTTTTCATAGGGTTCTGTATGTTGTATTCATGATTAAATACAGCGAAATAAACTATTTCAGAGGCAACAGTTCTTTGTAATACTTAGTTTATTTACCAAATGACTTTAATTGCTGGATGTTCGGCCCCTGAGCTGTTGATCTGCAGTAACTGTGGCCCCCGGAGCAGTTTAGTTGAATAGCCCTGGTGTAAAGAGTGAAGAAGAGAAGTGATGTGCAAAGAGAGGCCTTGATATTTCACCTGTTATTTGGTCAGGCTCTCATCAGATCTCATATGCAAACACTGGCTAAAAGAATATTTGAAATTACAAGCCACACAGTTAAACCCCAACAAGTACTCTATGGACAGACAAACTATTGTATTTATTAATCAGGTAAAACAAACTGAAGATATGAAATGTGGATTTTCAAATGTTTGCTCAAATGTCAGAAGCAGACAGATTATAGTGGTATTATATATACACACATGCTTTTTGTTAATATGTCTATTTTGAATATTTTACAGATTTTATTCATGAATAAAACAGATCTTTTTCGTGAGAAGATTCTACGTTCTGGGAGGCACTTGAGATTTTACTTTCCTTGCTATGAAGGTACTCTGGATTTATTTCTTACCAGTTTAAACCTTTAATCTTTGATTTGAATGTAAGAATGTATTTTTTTATATTTAGATTTTTAAATAATGGAAAGTTTGTATAAACAGCAGAAACAATATAACATTAGAACAAGAATCAGTGCCTTGTTTTGTCCAGAGGCAATAAAATAATAATAATAATAATAAAGCTTATGAGTTTCAACCCTATTTTCATGTTTTCTTCCTGTTAGGAGCAGATGATGACGTGGACGCTGCAGCCTACCACATCACTGCCATGTTCCTGGTGTGTAACAGTGTTCTGGACAGGCCCGTGTACCACCACTTCACCACGGCTACACACACTGCAGGCATGAAGGTGGTCTTCCACATGCTCATCCAACAGATTATCAAGGAGAACCTGGCATCTGTCCGGCTGTTGTAGCTCTACCAGATTCTGATTAGATTATCATGTCTGTTTTTTTTAATATTTTTATTCTAATTTATTTTCAGTTACTTATTTATTGGTACAGTTGTTTAAGCTCTGTGTTTTTACATTTTAAAATGTTTTAATAAAGTCTTTGGTAAAGCTGAATCCTTGAAAGTTTATTTAAGAGAACCGTTCTTTGTCTTTTTCAAGCAAGTGGAAATATTGATCCGTTAAATCCTAACACCAGCCGCCTTCAGTGAAAATGTGTACTTTTTCCTATACAGTATTTCAAACAAGACCTGTAGTTTGTTTTAGTTTTATTAATGAACACAAACCTGTACAAACACACATCACTGTTACAGTTGTAGACACAATTCATAAAGAAATTGATCAGAATGAGCCATGAAAAAAAATCAATCAGGTTCTTTTTTCAGGCCCACTGCCTTCTTTCAGTTTGACAAACATTTAGTTAAAAAATGTAAATGAACCAAGTGAGCCCCGCTGCTCAGTCTGCTTCACAGTCCGAGGAGTCCAGGGAGAGGATGATGTCTGCTTTGCACTTCAATGATCCCTTCACCTCCTGGAAGAGTTCACAGCTCTGCAGGTTTGGTGTAATGTCTTTGATACAAAGAGGCTAAACGGAGAGAATAAAGACAAGAACCATTGAACAGAGTGGGCTTTTATCACTCTAAACCCACGAGACCACTTTAGGGAGTGAGATTCTGTTAAGCAGCACAAACTGAACTGTCAAACTGGTTCAGTTGTTTTGTATTTAGCAAAAATATAAATTACTGAAATAAAGCTGCATGTATTGTTTTAGTAAAAGCATTAAAAGTTTATTGGTGGTTTAGAGTCCAGTTGGTGCTGAAAGGACAGCTCCTTTTGCTGTCATTAAATTAAAAACTCAACTTTAAGATTCGACATATTTAAACACAGTATTGTCTAAAGTATTAAGTTAGTATTGCAAGTCCCACTGACCATTCTTTTTAAGGCAGAGTTGTGTGAGAGGAGCTCGGACAGAACTCCGTCGCTCTCCGACTCTCCGCTCTCGGACCGCGGCTCTCCTCTCCTCACGTGCGGGGACCTCCGGATCCCGGACAGCAGCCCGGACGCTCTGCCCACCGAGTAGTAGCTGGGCCCGGCCACCTGTTTGTACCAGGCCTCCGTGGGACCGAGAGAGACCAGCAGGAGGATCACTGCGACGGGGATCAGGAGTTTAGAGGGAACCTCCATCATGTCGAGCTCCGCGGTTTTAGTCCGAAGCTGCTGGTTTTCCAAGTGGACTCAAGCAGATCTGCTCTTCCTCTGGAGTCTGCAACCTTTTTATAAACCATCACCATCATCATCAGAGTGTCGTCACTACCTGGAGTAAATGATCAGTCACACTGAGAGGAAATCTTCTGTTTGTGCCTCAGGGTTGTTTTAAGGCTTTGTTGATAATATGGCGGATCTGACTAATTACTGGAACAGTAAGACAAATTACAACATATGAACAAAACCAATGCGCATTTTTAAATGATCTAGTATGTTTTTATAACTGAATAAAAGAACTGGAGAGAATTTATTGTCTCACATTTATTTGAGGCAGATTACTTAGCTACAAAATAAAATTTAAGCATTTGGTCTAAATTATGTTCATGCCTAATAAACTTTATTTATTATAATTTAAACTTTATTATATGTAGCCTAAATTAACTGTCTTTATGGGGTACCAAGAGTAAATTAAAATAAAGTCACATTTTCATGTTTTAGCTCATTTTCTGAAAATCCTAGTTAAAAATTCCACCAACATTTTATTATTATTTATTTTTACTAAATGTTAAATAAAATGTAAATATTAAATCCTAAATCCAAAAATTGTAAATCTATATGTAAAATTTAAATGATGCTGCTAATTGATAAATCTTACATTCAAACATTTCGAAATGGAACACAGCCTTTGTCTTGGTGAGCTGCTGCTGTTGTGATGTCATCATCCTGCAACAAAAACAAACACTAAGCTGCTGAAGATTGCGTTTAAATTTTCAGTTTTACAATGTAATCATTGAAAACAAAATGAAGTGCAGCTTGGACAATGGCTGCAACAGCAAGTTTGATGTCTTGTAGAGAAGCATTAGTGGTGTTAGCGGCATTAGCAGTTGCTTTTGTTGCAGGATGATGATGTCATGAGGGCCATGTTCCATTCCAAAATTATTAAATATAAGATTTAAATGTAAAAGTTTAGCATTTAGCTTCAATATTTTAGACTTATTTTTTATGTTTAGATTATCATATTTAGTATTTGATATGTACAGTACATAGATGTAACATTTTACAACATTTTGTAAAAAGTTGTAAAATGTGAGAGCAGTGAGTGGAATTTTTTTTAAACTAGTGTTTTACACTTTGAAAGTGAGCTAAAGAATGAAAACATGTTAGTGACCTTTTTTTGACATTTTATTTTACACTTCGCACTTAAATTACAACATCAACAAAACCAGAATGCACAATATTTACAATCTAATGTTATGGTATTTTTTAATGGATCACAGGTAAACAAACATTCTGATATTATAAAGTTGCTGTATGTCCAAGGTAAAATTTAACTAAACTTTGTAAAAAAAAAACATTTATTGGACATGTACGTTTAGATTACACATACTATGGCTATAGGCTATGCTGTAGACATTAATTTTTTACACATACAAACATCTAAACATTTAAAAAATGTTTATTACAAAACTTAGGTCTGACAAACTTTCACTTTCAGATCGAACAGATCAGTTTTGGTCTAGATGTACAGATTTAGATGACTTTTAGATCTATTTTCCACCAAAATATGTTCAAAGGGTATTTAAAGAATCAGTTTCACATGATGAGATAGACTGCCTTCATTCTGACTCATGTCTGAGAGTCGCACCAAACATACTTGTATGAACTCTTAGGCAAACATATATCACAAAATGACACTAATAAGCAGGAAGTTTCTACTCTAATGACTCAATAAGACAAAAGCTAACTTTATGCCTTCACAGGTCGAAGCAAAAAATGTAAAAAGCAAATATTAAAGCCTAATGAGCAATCAGTCATCACTATTAACACTTGTTCCCAGTGAAACAAAACCATGAGGTATGTGCAAGCTAAATCTGCAAAGACTTAGTTTTGACCACATCAAAGCAGAATCAGACTGTACTCCGTGTGTGTGTGTGTGTGACATTTATGTTTCTGCTCAGACGTTGCAACCCTCACATTCAAATGGGAAAACTTGAAGCAGGCGACGGGTGGCCTGCTTTCAGAAGCAGGGTGACCTAAGACCTTTGTTCACAACAGGATGCGGTGTGCTCATTAACTGGCAAAGAAGAGATTTTTGCTTTTAACTTTTTTTCTGTAAGAGCTCCGACATGTTTGTCGAACGTATAAAACTGGTATGGATGTTCCTGCTTCAGTTCTTTGGAGGTAAATGCATTACTTTGTTTATTAGCGATTCAGCAAAATCACAAGATTCACTTTTTTTAACAAAATTCGACTCCTGTGCTTGCAGTAGTTCTCAGTGGCAGGTGCGGTCTGGAACTTGAACAACAACATATATGTGCAGTGAGAGGCTCCTCTGTGGTTGTCCTGTGCTCATTTTACAATTCAGACCCACGAAACTCAAACAAATTCGCCTGGGTTCTCGTGAAGTCCAATCATACAAAGGGTCACTTCATTGTGGGCAGCAACTTTAGAAAAGTCTTTGAACAGTTTGAGTACATTGGAGATCATTATCAGAACTGTTCTATGAAAATCCAGCAGGTGGAGAGTAAACATGATGGAAGATATTCTGTCACGGTCAACAGAAACAAAGTGTGCCGCAATAAAAGCCTGACACTGAAAGTGGTTGGTAAGTTCCATTTAGGATTTAAAACACTCAGGCTGTATGAAGTGAACTTTAGAACTGTTGTTTTACTTTCTTAGATCTAAGCATTCTGCTGTTCAGTTCTAACAAAGATGGAATCATAAAAGAAGGAGATTCATTGAACCTTAGCTGCACCGTCAGCTGTGGCCACAAACCATCTGTTTTCACCTGGTTTAAAAACAGAGAGCCCATAGGTGAAGGACAAGTCTTTCATTTTAGAAAGATTTCCCCGGCAAACTCTGGAAACTACAGCTGCTCTCAAAAAGCACAAAGTGGAGCGACTTCAGATGTGAGGCAGATTGATGTTGAATGTGAGTATCAGACTGTGAATAAAAACTCTAAGTTTCGTACTGCTAATGAAATGACTAAATGTTAGGAACTTTGTTAAAATGATCAAAATAGGATGAATCTTCCATCATCTACCTAAAGATTGATATTTAAATGTTGAATACAACAAAAAAATGAAAAAGTTCTTTATGTTTTTACTTACCTAAATGCTTCTGTGCATTTTCAGATGGTCCTAAGAACACATCTGTGCTTGTCGGACCCTCAGACGGTGGTGACATCACACTGATCTGCAGCAGCGATGCACACCCACCTGTTCTGAACTACAGCTGGTTTAAAATAAACAATGGTCGGGTAATGAAAGTAGGACATCTGTTTGCGTTTGTCCCAGATGAGGGAGGTCAATATTTCTGCTTCGTCGCCAACAAACATGGAAGTCAGAACTCCACGGTTTTCACACTGAAAATGAAATGTAAGTCTCCTTTTCTGATCTGTTAATCAGGAAGTGGGCTCCTAAAAGTTTTACTTTGTCTAACGTTGTCATGTTATTGTGCCTCACCCTCTCTTTTTGTTTTACAGCTTTTTGGGCAACTTTTAACAGAGATGTGTCTCTTATTGTTATTATTGCTGCGATTCTAGTTGTGACCATGATTATAACTGTTTGTAGGTAAGTTGCATGCAGATTGTAAAGTTACTAAACACAATTACTTTGCTACTGTATTTAAGTAGAATTTTTTTGTTATTTGTACTTTACTCGAGTAATTAATTTTTCAGACGACTTTTTATTTCTACTCCTTACATTTTCACACAGTTATGTGTGCTTTTTACTCCTGGTATTTTAAAAAGGTAAGAAGTAGAAAGTTGTTACTAGGGATGCGATATGAGAATTTCAGCCAATATACAGTATATACATACATATATGTATACATACATACATACATACATACATACATACATACATACATACATATGTATATATATATATATCGGGTCCTCTACCAGAGGCCTGGGAACTTGAGGGTTCTGCGCAGTATCTTAGCTGTGCCTAGAACTGCACATTTCTGGACTGAGATGTCTGATGTTGTTCCTGGGATCTGTTTTAGCCACTGCTCCAGTTTGGGGGTGACTGCCCCGAGGGCCCCGAGGGCCCCGATGACCACAGGCACCACTGTGGTCTTCACCTTCCAGGTCTTTTCCAGTTCCTCACTGAGGCCCATAGCCTTTTACAAGGAGACATGCAT
>NW_013953440.1:60226-90171 GCF_001266775.1 Austrofundulus limnaeus
TGTGTGTGTGTGTGTGTGTGTGTGTGTGTTTTAACCAACAAAGTGAGGACATTTTCCCAGTCCTCACTTTTTTGCAGTTCTACTGCGCTCTACTAGTTAGGTTTAGAGGTATGGTGTGAATTAAGGTTTGGTTCAGGTCAGGGTTAGGTATAGACCAGTAATGATTAATTTTAGGGAAAATGTCTGGGTTAGACATAAATAGTTACAAAAATGAATGGAAGTCAATATAAAGTCTTCAGTTTGATGCAAATACAAGGATGTGTGTTTGTTTTAAGTTATAATCATAGAGTTGAATATATATATGACTAGGATAGGCCCAGCCTATCCTGCCCACTGTTAGCATCGGAGGAGGAGCGAAAATGGTGATTGAACAGAGCGTCGCTTCACAGCAACTTTTAGACTAACATCAAGCCCAACTGGATCTGTGTCCCAAATTATCTGTAATACTTTTACAATGAATTAATAGTTATGTTAATTATATTCAACAGTCATGTAAAACTATATATACCAGAAACATATATAATTTATAAGGAACAATGATCTAAACCAGACCTGAAGTCAGTTAGTTACTTGGACATAAAGTATAAAAGTTTTCCTGCTTCTTTTCTGTGGGTACATCTATATAACACACACAACTTTCTGGAATTATTTAAAACATTAGATAGAATATTCACTCTGTTAATTTTATTAATAGTTTTTATGATTTCAACATCAGTCCTTTTTTCCCGCTATGTACAGCAGATCACACGGGCACATGGTTTCCACCCACTCCAGTAGTTCTATGGTCCATGGTTATAATCCAAAACAATATTTGCTAAACATTAATCATCTATAATTTACTGCGAAGCAAGTATTCTCAAAAGGAAACATTTTACATAAGAGAAAAGAAGACATAGTAAAAGAACAAGCCTGTTGTAGTAGTTTTTGGTGCCCTAAATCCTATTTCCCTTTCATGATAGTTGGAAGGCAGATAAAATCTCCAGCAAACATTCTACATGACTCAGAGGATCTATAAAGTTTAAGCTGTTTTATTGTGAGAAGAAGAAAAAAAGCCCATTGTGCTCTCTGGATTATGCTTCCTTTCTGAGTTCATTGAAACTGATCTAACCAGCAACATTCCAGCCTCATGCTCACTTCTACTTGTAAAACGACAGCCACCTTCTTTGCACCATTGTGAACAAGCTATTTAGGACAGATCTCCTGTGGCTTTTTGGATGAGCTTTTAATCTGGAACCATCGTTTCTTTGCGAGAACTTTGCCAGATAAAAACTCTAATGGTCTCAGTGCTGTCCACTGAGACACAGCTGAGTCACAGGACTAAGGGAAGATGTCCCAGGGTAGCGCACGTTAAAAAGAAAAGGACTGAAACCTGACTGTGTATGTGTTGATTACAGAGCAATCTTTCAATCTTCCCAAGTGCTTTTCTTTTCTTTGCTATAGTTGGATCAGGCCTTTTGTGTGTGTGTTAGCGGAAAGGTAGAAGAGGTGGCATTGAAGTGACTTTTTAATACTTGACAATGAATGTTTTCACCATCAGACAGTGACGCTCCATTGTGTCTCCTCTTTGTCTTCTCATTCTGTTGTTGCCTCCTCCAAGCCCCGGACTCCCTTTCCACTGAGTCACCGACTCCCTCGGAGCCACCTGTTCACAACGGTCACAGCTCTCAAACAATCAACCAGTGTGACAGCTCAACATGTAAGTTTGCAATTTTCTATTTAAAGTGCATCAGAAAAAAAAATCAGCACTAACAAACTAGTTACAAGTGAGCTCTGAGTGAAATGTTGTATTCACAGGCCAGAACAAAGTCATTTAATACAACCCTAAAGACCTGCCCCCCTCCCCTGACTCAAGCATGCAAGCATTTACAGCATTTTTACTTCCTGCATTTTGGGATGTTTCCAGTCTGCAGTTTTGGGAACAAAAACCCTAGGAAGACAAACGAATAAAAAGGCCAGGAGCAAACTCTTGGTGCATTTTGGAAACAAAGGTTGACCTATGTTGTCAGATGGAGAGTTGCTTCAGCTCAAACTGCTAATAAGGTTTAAAACTGGTTCTGATTGTGTGAGTGTATTCTCCAGGTACTCTGGTGTCCTCTCAAAGTCCAAAAACACGCATGTTAAGTTAATTGGCAAAATGAAATTGTCACTAGGTGTGAGTGTGTGCATGATTTGTTTGAATTGTCTGTTTGAAAGGATGGTTCAGTTAACTTTAAAGTGACGTCATGTGCAACAGTTTTTTTTTAATTAATTAATTTTTTATCTTACCGTTATTTATCCAGGCAAATCCCATTGAGATCGCAGATCTCTCTTGCAAGGGTGGCCTGGACCTGAAGGCAACCTATTGTACATTTTTTCTGTGGGTGGGGGAAACCAGAGTGCCTAGAGAACATGCAAACTCTGCAAGACCCCAGGTCCGAACCGGGGATCAAACCCAGGACCTTCTTGCTGTGAGCTGACAGTGCTAACCACTGAGCCGTTGTGCTGCCATTGCTATTCTGTGACATCAGACATTGACATTGAAGTAACTGTTTTTGTTCAGGCTAGTCTAATATTTAGCATAGTCAGGAATTTTTTTAAATGTACATTATGTATAAACATTTTAGGGATTATAAAACTCATTCTCAAAAACAACATATAAAGGAAAACTTTATAAGCTAATGTTAAACATCTACACTTTACACACTGTTCAGTTTGTCTCAGTTTATTTCAAACAAAGGTTTTTGTTCATACCAAATGTACTGTATGTGTGCTGAGCATAGACCATTATACGCCAATGGTTCTGTGACTATAATGTATTGATCTGCCAGGGCTTGTGTAAACTTTTGGATTGACTAAACACACTGATCAGATGGATTGAAACATTCAGCAGCCTTGGCACCATTGGCATAAAACTGTCTATACAAGGACAAAACATCCATTGCATTATTGTGGGAGGACAATAAGCTAATATTTTTAAGAGCAATGTTTTATAGGAGTAGCTAAAATGCACAGTGTGTAGGATTTGTTGTTTTCAGTGATATCTAGTGGTTGAGTGGTTGAATCATCCTCCCTGGTCCTCCCCCCACCCCCACCCCCCGCTTCCAAACACAAAGGAGTTTCTACGGTGTCTCTCAGGTGTCAAAAACCTTTGATAATTCCAACCGCGATGTCTACCAGCAGCTTCAGGGCTAGTGATGTTTCAAGTGGTAAGATTATGAGCTTTAATAAGTAAAATTATCCCAGCTACAATGACAGACAACAAATGGCGGTGCAAGATGGTAGCTGCCTGTAGTAGCGACCCGCAACCATGGAGATATAAACAGCTTTTTATAAGGTAAAAATAATAAAACAAGGTCTTAGTCTGCAATGATCAGACATGTTTTTTATTATTGTCATTAGTGATTATCTCAATTTCGGCTAAAAGAATTGACAAAATCCTACACACTGTGCCTTTAAGATACAGTCAAATGTATAATTGTAAAGTAATTTGCTGACATCATCTCAGGGCACTGTACAAAGAACAATCAATCTACGAAGACAGCAAATTGTGATGAATGACCGTCACAGTCTCCCATCCTGAGCAGCACATTGGCGACAGTGGAGAGGAAAAACTCCCTTTAACAGGAAGAAACCTCCAGCAGAACCGGGCTCAGGGCAGGCGGCCATCTGCCTCGACCTCAAAATTTTGGCAACTGGTCATGATGTTATCCCTGATCTGTCTCCACAGATGGTTGTTTTGTTACTAAAATCTGATGTACAACTTAACTTGTTCTTTAGGGATTATCCAGTATTCATCAAGAGGAACAGATTTTACAATTGTTTTAAACAAAAACTATACTTTATTATACAGCTAAAGAGGTTTTTTTTTGTTATTATTTCAGCTCTAGGTACACAAAATGATGTTTTAGACACGACGAAGCTGATCCTTCCTTACATAATGTTTATTCCACTTCTCGCTCTCATCCTTCTGCTGGTTTGGAAGGTAAGCTGATTGTTTGACTGCTGACACAAAGCTGTGTAGCTTCATGAAATACTCCAGAGATAATATCTGCCAGTGTTTTTTTTTATTTTTCATTGTATTGTTGGAAGGTAGCACTATCTTATGTGGAAATTATTACAGCTGCTGGCAGCCTTTTTAATTTTCTACACAGATCAGGTAAAGTCTGTGTTAAGCTGAGTTGTGTTTATGTCAGTAAAATAAAAAACCCTCTTTCCAATCTCATACAGGTCAAATCAAAAAGGAACAGACAGGATCATGCACAGAATCCTGGAGAAGGAGAAGTCTTCACAGGAACAGAAAGGACGACATCTCAGCAAAACGTTGAGCCTTCAGAAAAGTGAGCTTTCTGTTGATGTGATTCTTCCCTTGTTCACAAACACTTTTATAAATGGACTGAACTTATATAGTGCTTTGTCAAGTGCCATCAGACTCCAAAGCGTTTTACACTTACATTCGCCCATTTGTTGGTAAGCTACATTAAAGCCATGGCTGCCCTGGGCCACACTGACAGAGGTGGGGCTCCATGCACCAGCGCCACCTGACCCTCTGAGCAACGTTAGTAGGCAAGTTGGGCAAAGTGTCTTTTCCAAGGACACAATGACTGAGACAGCTGGAATGGGGAATTGAACTAGCAACCCACCAAATACAGGACAACTCTCACTCCACCACAGCCACCACATTAAAATCTTTTTGTTGATTCTTATTCATGGTGGAATTTTAATTCTAGTCTTTCTGATTGTTTAGTTTCTTTTTTGCTGTTGTTTTCTGCTGGCTGAAAGGAAAACTTTTAGGTTTTGCTCTACAGTTTTTTAAGTGCTTGTCTAAAACATTGTAGGACACTGATCTTTTACTATGCAAAGTCTGACTTTTCAAAAAACAAAAAATAAAAAAATAAATAACTCCTAAAACCCACTGAGAAAACAAAACAATATAGGAACAAAGATCGTTGTGTTTTTCTACTTGAAAATGACTGGTGTATTGATGGTGAAGATGGTGATGAAGAAGTGTGGATTTTGCACAAAGGGTGTAAGATGGTTACATTATGGGATTATTTTCTTGTTAGAATCATAAATCACACTGTACATCTGAATCTCTCAGCTTTAGTTTTGATGTGGGTTTTTTCTTCCCCTATTTTTTTGGAGTTCCCCCAAATTCCAAACAGAAAGTGTTATCCTAAATCACAATTGGGTGTTTTTATAGGGGCCTTAGGCAAGGTTTGCTTTATGGTAAATAACATGTTCAGAACCTGTGAGAAACATACAGTAGTTATGCTACATAAAAAGTCGAATTGTCTACATATGTTACTGTGGTTTCACCACTCAGAACACATTACATATCTGAGGACTTTTCACCCTTTGCTGATAAGAATGTGATCCTTGATTTAGTAAAAGCTGAAATTATATTACATGTATGTCATAAAATAGTTATAAATTAGCCCTAAAATAACATGAAACAAATTAGTATGACTCTACTGCCATAGCATATGAAATGGGGGATTGAACTGGCAACCCACCAGTTAACTCCTCTAACCACTCTGCCACAGACAGATTAGTCTGGTCTGAGTCTTAGAGTGTGTTAATAGGTTTAGCTAGTACTAACACTGGGTTGACACAACTACAGCTAAATTCAGGTCCTGTTTTTTCATTACCTTAGAACTTTTTTCTCCGTTTATTAAATAAATTAGTCAAGATTATTTTTTTTACAAAAACAAGGAAACAAGAAATGCTTCTTGACTACCATGCAGTGGGTTATCCACATCATTAACATCCCTGGCATTACTGGGGCACATAGAGACAAACAATTATTCACGCTCTGACTCACACTCAGATTTGTCAGTCGTCATTTTATACGTCTTTGGACTCTGGAAGGAAACTTAAGCGCGTATAAAAACTTTGCTCATGTAAAACATGCAAGTCCAATACAAATGCACCAAAAAACTCAGGATTTTCTTGATACAAGGAAGCACTTAATTACTTTGCATCCCAAATATATAGATTTTTCTTTTCCTTGTTAGAAACTAATGTATTTTCTTCCTTTCCTTTTCCTTTCGCAGAATCAGTAATGGCTCTCGGTGACTAAACATCTTGTTTTATAACCTTCAGCACATCAACATTAAAAAGCAGACACTATTCTCTGTCCAATAGTGTTAGAGCCGATCTGAAAAACATCTCATTTTTCATTCCTTCACTGTGAGTTCCCTGCACAGTTTGAAAGCCAGACTCTTACCAGCAGGAAAAGAAAAACAGCATCATCTGAATCACAGGCTGTGTTCTGCCTTGAACAGAGTCACAAGGAGGCATTACTGCATTACGCTAACAGAGCTCCAGCAGATTTAAAGGAGATAAGTGTACTGCATAACAAATGGAGGGATTTGTTTAGCTACATTTCACAGAAAACAAGTTTTATGTTTTCAGAAGTAATTCCTTAAATCTGAATAAAGCATATAATGCATTAAAACTGCTGAAATGCAATAGGTCTACATAAAAACTCAAATAAACAGAAGACAGTCTGTCATCTATTCAGGACTTGGAAACTCATAGTTTTGCTTATTGTGTCACAATGCATTAACAAGACGAACATGAAATAATTCAGCTTTGATAGTAGAGAAAGAACAGTGTATAAATAAAAATATCTTGATGGTAAAACTTTTTGTTTGTTTCCTCGTTTGGTAGTAATACTGTCCTTCAGCGTAGATCTGTACGGTCGGACTGTTTCAAATTCACTTTATTATTTTAAAGCCTAAAACCAAAACCTAAAATGTATCTAAATGGAGTTCCTGACTCCTGTAACAACAGCGTATTGGGGCCATTTTGCAGTTGACAAGAAAAAAAGGAGTTATTCNCCTCTACATAAGAAACTTTTGTTTTTTTCTCAAAATTTTCTGAAATTAATCTCAGAAATTCTGTTTTTCTTGCAAATTTACAACTTTTGTGCATAAACTTCTCTTTCGAAATATCTTGCCCTTTAATCATGAACTTTTCTGAGTTTTTCTTGCAAATTTACAGCTTTTGGAGCTCAGAAAATGTCCTTGTTTTTCCCTAAATTTCTGAAATGAATGTTTCTTTTGTTTGTTTGTTTTTTCAGACATTTACTGCTCCTGTTTTTTCATCTGCAAAATGGCCATAATATGGAGTCATACTCCTATCATGTTGGATCAATGTCTGGTATTTTTTATTTCTTAACCTTTATTTAACCAGGCAAATCCCATTGAGCTTCCAAATCTCTTTATACAGGAGGTCAGGGCCTGAAGGGAAACCATTGTACATGTTTTTGTTCTATAGGAGAAACCGTAGTACGCAGGAAAAAACCATGCAAGCACGAGGAGAATATGCGAACTCAAAAAGACCCCAGTCCTGAACTAGGGTTTGAACCCAGGACTTTTTTGCTGTGAGGCATCAGTGATAACCACTGATCTGCCGAACTGCCAATATTGCCCATAAAGGAATGGTGTCTAATAGTTCTCTTTCTGTTACAGAATTATACTGAATGTCATTGAAACTGTGTAAAGTTCTGTCTGCGTGTACATCAGCCCAATTGGTGAGACTTTTTGCTTCACATCATTTGGAGAAAATGAAAAGAAAGGAAGAATTCTTTCATTTTTTTCTAACACATTTCCCCCCACTTCTCCTCCACAGGGCTCTACTTTTCATAACAACTGGTGTCCAAAGTTCAAAAACAAACCCAAAGCTGAGCACTGCTGTGAAATGGCAGAAGTGAAGGACTTCTTATTGACTGCCCTCCACATTCATGGTGGGATATTGCCTACACCATTACCAGAAGTTGACTGGTTTGATCGAACTGGATACTGTTTGGATATTTGCCTTTCTTGTAAGACTACGTTAACCCCGTGCTTTTGAAAGTGACACAGCTCTAGCTGATAATCAACACTCTCCCAACCCCACAGCTCCAAGCCCTGAATTATCTGGCTCTGAAAGGTCATCCATCGCAACCTTCCTCCATCAACCCTGTGGGGAAAACTTTGCTTATTTATCGACTTGCTTCTTCAGTCTCCTGTTGATTTGAGGCTTCATCTTCAAAGGCAAAGCTGAGAGTGATTGATGCCTGTGATATCTCATGGGAACTGAGGCATGATTTACTACCTCTTATGACCCTCATGTCAACTACATCCTCAACGTCCCTGTTTCCTCTAAGCCTGAGGTTTCCAAAAGAATAATCCTGATAGTTACAAAGTTTTGTCTGGTTCAAGTATGTGCCCAAGAGGGTGTATGATGGTGTGTTTTTTTTACTGTTGGCACTCAGCTGCTGCATTTCCTGCAAAAAAAAACTTGTTTTAAGCAATCATTTAAGAGCATCCATACTTAGGTCACATTTAAAGAATAATTTGTCCACTAATCCCCCCTTAGACCTTAAAACATCCATTTTCTTTTCCTACTCCTTTTTGGATTGTGGGGCCGCTGGTGCTTATCTTCTGCAGTCACCGTGCAAGAGGTGGGACACACCCTGGACAATTTCCAAGTCTGAAAACACATTCCTCCTGAAAATACAGTATGTTTTTTTTTTTTTTTACTTATAAATTGTTGGAATAAATGACACTGGCAATTCTGAAGGGGTAAATGAATTACTTTGAGTAATAATAAAAAAGAAAAATGTGCTGCTTTAACTAACTTAGACTGTTAAAACTTGCAATTGAATCTTGCTAAACAGCATGAGGAATGATGTCTCTGGAGCTACATGTTTGTTGTAAATTTAATGGAATTACTGGAAACGGAGGCATCAGGCACATAGAGGAGAAACATGGGCCTACCACAAGGACATGTTAGCTCAGCAATGCCTTTATTTGTAATTGAAATCAAATATGCTTTGCAAGGCATCAAGACTTTTAATGGCCATTTCTCTATAAAAGCTAAATCAAACATATAGTTTAAAAACATCAGACAGCATACTATTTTATTTGAGTTATTTTAATAATAACATTTTTGATTTTGACTATGAAGTAATCAAATGTAGTTGCAAATCTAACTCGTCCCATCTTGGCTGGTAACTTACAAGCTTTAGGGGCAGATTTACTAAGCCTGTCACAAAGTCAGTTTTATAGGTGTGTATTAGTACAAGTACTTATACTGACAGTCACTCCTGTCTAAAAAATGATACCCATGTATGATTTTCCCCTTTCTTTTTGCTAGCTGTCATGCCAGCAAATAGAGGATGTTGTGCATAAAGCACTCTACACCAAACAAAGCAATAATAGATCTGATACACAAAGGAACTGTTTGTTGCAGAACAGTAACGTGAAACATTTTGTATTTCCAGTGACCAGAGTAAAGGCATACCTTCAAAAGGTATGGAAAGCCAAAAAGATCATAATTTGTGTGCTTTGAAATGCCATCTGGTGTCTTATAAACTCAGTTAAACACGCCACAAGGCAATTTTTAGGCAGCGTGTGTGTGAACTGAACACAAGTATTCTCCCAAGAAGGCACAAGTGATTCAAATTTTATTTATTTACATATAGAAATGTCATGTATTAGTTTTGTTTTGCATAAATTCTAGGCCAGATAAAGTGAAATAAACACTCCTTGTTTGTACGGTTTAATAAAACAATAAAATAAAAAACTGTTTTGGAGTTTATCAGACTTTATGTTTGACACGTGGCCTGTGGGACACTTTATGGTTGAGATGTGATGAATAAAACAGTATGATGTGGCATTTTTATTTTTTCAATTTTGTAATGAAGTTACCAGTTGACAATTTTTTTCAATTTTTTGCTTTTACATTTCCTGTTACCTTAGAGTCTCCAATGGTGGTTTGTTTTTCTGTCTGTTCAGGAAGGTTATTGTCTGTTTAAAACAAGGAATCCCCCCCTGAAAGAAAGAGAAAAAGAAACAAAACAAACAACAAAAAATAGCACTTGGCAATCGTTTTGTTTTCCTGTTTTATCCAAAAAAAAAAAAAAACTGTGAATCCATAGGTACATACTAAACCATGAAATTCATTTGTACCATTTACACCCTTGCAGTTTTGACATATTGTTTTTATTGTATTTATTTTCACCAAAGCAGCTCAACATTACCAGCCAAGTGGTGTGGATATAAGTTTTGCATCTGGCCATGTTGTTTGTGTATTCTTAATAGTTTACCCTTGCAGTGTGCAACATTCAGGGAGGTATTTAATGAAACACTGAGATGTTCTTACTAAGCTTTTTTTAGCTGTGCAGTCAACTGCCTATTGTGCCATTATTTACCAACATATAAAAAGCAAATCTTAACTTTTGCACCTGACTTGACTGTTAGTTTCTGACAATGGGATGCAAAGCTGTTGCTGACAGAAAGGTATTGTATAAAAGCTGAGTTTTCCATTTGTTTAAATGAGTTTAGAATGCCAAAAGGTTATGTTTTAGGAGACGATAGTTACCTGTTGTACCAAGCTTTAAGTAGCTTCTTGTGTTTTTGTTTTCCACATTTGGGTGGTTGCTTTGTTTTTGTGGATGCAATCGTATCTTCATTATTACATTTATTGTTCCAGAGAGCAGAGGAAATATCACATATTTGGCTACTTAAAACAGGTTTTCTGGAAGAGTCGATGTTTATACATCTGTAACTGTGAGTGATAGCTGGCTGTTAAGTAAATGCTAAATTGTTGTGGCGTTTTGTTATTAGGCTACATGTTGGGATGTAATGACTTCATCATGTGTGTGCAACATGTTTGACTGTAGTTAAAAGGAAGAATGAGATCTTGTGACATTCATGTGACTATCTTTTTTTTTAACTGAAATAAATTCAATAAGCAATCGTTTTAGAAAACAAAAGCTAATTTCAATCAGCTGAACAGATCAAGTAGGTTCTCGTGTATGTGACGAGTGCTCTGGTTACAAGAAATGAGCTGTGTGTGTCACTGATAATTTTACAGGCTCCAGATGACCACCATGTCTGTCTATCGTCTCCACAGTGATTTATGCTGCTTCTAGTTTTGAAATGAACTTTTTGAACCCGAGTTTATAAATCAGCACAGTTTTGGAATCTCATCTGCAGAACCAAATGCTCACGCAGGCACCATTTATGAATTCCAACCAGGCGTTAAACTGCCCCAGATCATAAATCTGCCTCCATATCCTTTCCTGTTGACTTTGCTTACAGTTTGACCTATATTAGTGCTTCTATATTAAAACCCTTCATATACAAACTTATTTAGAACATATACCAAAAACTATAATGCAAAAACGTAAAGAGTGATTGTAAAGTTAATGAAAATCTCTGATAAAACCACCATGTATTTACGACGTTCATCCACGAAGCTCACAACTTTGGAACACCACACAAACCAAAACTTCTGTTTTGCCTTAAAGTTGCACCGTAACACACTGCAGAAGAAAGTGCACTGTCATCTTTTCCACAAATTAAGCAGCTGAAGTGTTGTGCTTTGTTCTTATTAAACACTTTAAAGCTATTGTTTTTCCAAAATTATCAGTCTTTAGCTATTGTGAAGTTCTCTAGCCCATTCTGATTTTGTTTTAAAGGGGTTGGCTTGTTCCTTAATTCACTCTGATAAGTAAGGAGCTGGAGGTACTCCCATCAGTTTCCTAATAGACTATAGATGTTTAACTGCAGATTGAATTCATGAGGAGAAAGGCAACGGGGTTTTATAAAATGGTAGGAAACGTATAGGTCAGTAATGAAATCTATAAATTAAAATAGTTGTATTCTTAACAAGTAAAAGTGTAGAAGTGTGAACAGGACACACTGGCTGTGACCTTGTCCCATCATTCAGCTAGAAGACACTGAAAGTGTAAAAGTGGCAGGACACAAAAACCTGCTTCTGGAATTGGAGTGTCTCTATCATACATGTGGTCTTACATTGTTTATTCCTTGTGCCTTGTTTGATTAGTGTTTGACTGTAAAACTTGTCCTGTGTATCTTTGTAGCAAAAACTATCAGACACTACCCCTCAGCTGTTTCCTCTGTTAAATGAGTTTAACTGGCTTCATTTTTTGACCAGTCAATATTTTTCAGGTAAAGCAGTGTTTTGGTATTTGAAAACTATATTGGCAGAACAAATCACAGCAGTTGTAACATTTCTGTTCACTTTATCCTTTGTTAGCTTTAAGAGAACCATTTCAGGTAGTAACTGTTTTTTTTTCCTGTACAATTGGAGTTGTATACTGAGAATTTTTCTTATAGAAGAACAGAGTATATTGTGCAAAATTTAATACATGTTTGAAAAAGGTATACCACATTGGTGTTTATATATTTCTAATGAGCAGTACCTTTCAGCTTCATTAGCTGGACGTTGTTGGTGTGTGGACATTGTGTTAAACTGCAAAATGACAATATTCATAACAAAATTGTTTTTTAAATAACATTATAAACAGTAACTCATTGCATGTGCCATATCCTGTATGGCAGTTTAGAGCTGAGTTACAGGAATATACACCTTTGAAGAAGTGACATAATTATACTTTAAACAAAAAGATTCTTAGAGTTAAAAAAAAAACAAATTAAAGTTTTGTCCACATATATATTTGAGGATGCACTTGATAGCAATCTTGGTGTAGACTGTCATTTACAGTTTATCCCTGAGACTTTCTTCCATTATGTTTAGTAAATACAGGATCTGGGATTCTGACAAAAACACATTATCTTGCCACAAATAAACAAACCAGGCAACGATGTCAAAAAATGCTTTTTACATATAATCTATTAATATAATAGGATGTTAACAGGTCTAAGCTGTGAATAAATACAAATAAATACCACAATATCCCCTTTTTCTGTCTTTTCTAAAGTTGGTATGTTTGATGCATAAAGGCCAGAAACCTAGCTGTTTCATGCATTAGTCAAAAGTATGACTGCCCCAAACACTGTTCCCATGTGTGTTGCTGTGTGGCCCAAAAGAGAGCTGAGATTCATTCCAAATAGTGCTTTTGAGCACAAGTTATCCAGTTAATCCCACAGAAGTGGACTGATCAAGGCAGGAAGTATATCTGGGTGCCAAAAAGCAAATGTAATTATTTCCCAGTGAATTTTATGGGTAAAAATCTCTACTGTATTCTGTATTTTTGTGTAAATGTAAACAAACAAATATGAAATATGAATAAAGTACACATATCCTTATTTTATTTGTTGATTGATTTCTTTCTGTAGAGTTTAAAGGCAAAATTTGGCAACGCATAGTAGATCAAACTGGATGGGACATACGGTATATTAGCATATTATTATAATATGTTGATGACATGTTAGTGTTCACCAACATGCCATCAGTGGAAAACTAAATTTTTACTTTGCAGGATTTTTTATTATCATTATTATTTTGCACTAAATAGCAAGGCCAGACTGGCCTGTGTAGTTAACTTTGACACGTTTGCCACATATTCAAGTTTTTGTAGTATTTAGAGCATTTTCACATAGTAAACATACAGTTATAACACGTATTATAACAATTAAACTAGCACCCCTTGAACAAATGCATATTGCCAATGGCATTGCATGCAGTTGTGGCATGTTTAGTAATTAATAATAGAAAAAACGTCTGCTTGTGAGCAGATCTGACGTTTCTGTCACTCAAGGCAGGAGTCAGAATGGGATTGACCCTTATTGAACTGAACAGATCAAACACAAGTCAAACTAGATCATTTTTAGAGTTTTAATAATCTGATTCTTACAGTGGTCGTTGGAAAGCTGCTGCATGCTTTTAGCAAAAAAAAAGTCTTTGTACATGCCTGGAACATGTCTGGCTGTGCAAGCTCGCACCAAGTGTTTTTTTTACCCTGCTCAGAGGCACGAGAGACAGGGGTGTCTCTGCTCCCCCCCCCCCCCTCCTCCTCTGTTTTCTGAACGAACTGAGGTGATCAAAACATGTGTCATTAACAACATGTGGCATCCTCTAAAATGTTTGTCCCAGCTGTCATTGCTGCCTTGTGGAAATTTGGCACTTCACCTCACGTGACTCATACCATCATAACTTTTATATACTGTCATCATATTTTGATACAGCATTGTAACAAATTACCTTCATACCACCCAAGTCTACCAGACACCCTTTGGAGGTTGCTTATTTTGGCCGCTTGTATCTGCAATCTTATTCTTTCAGTCACTACCCAGAGCTTGCGACCATAGATGAGGTTAGGAACATAGATCAACCGGTATATCAAGAGCTTTGCCTTTTGGCTCAGCTCTCGCTTCACCACAATGGATTGGTACAGCACCAGCATCACTGCAGAAGCAGCATCAATCTGCCTGTCGATCTCCCGCTCCATTCTTCCCTCATTCGTGAACAAGAACCCGAGATACTTAAACTCCTCCACTTGGGGCTGGACCTCCTCCCCGACCCGGAGGCGGCACCCTACCATTTTCCGGCTCAAGACCATGGTCTCAGAATTGGAGGCACTGATCCTCATCCCAGCCGCTTCACACTTGACTGCAAACCGCTCCAGTAAGAGCTGGAGATCACGTTCTGATGAAACCAATAGGACCACATCATCTGCAAAAAGCAGAGATGTGATCCTAAGGTCAACAGAATAGATCTCCTCAACACCTTGGCTGCACCTAGAAATTCTGTCCATAAAAGTTATGAACAGAATCAGTGACAAAGGGCAACCTTGGCGGAGTCCAACTCTTACTGGAAACAAACCCGACTTACTACCAGCAATATGGATCAGGCTCTGGCACCGGTCATACAGGGACCTAACAGCCCAAAATCAATGGGCCTGGTACCCCATATTCCCAGAGTACCTCCCACAGGAGTCCCCGAGGGACACGGCCAAACGCCTTCTCCTAGTCCACAAATTACTTGTAGACTGGTTGAGCGAACTCCCATGCACCCTCCAGGACCCTGCTGAGGGTGTAGAGCTGGTCCGCTATTTCACGACTAGAACAAAAACCACACTGCTCTTCCTGAATCTGAGATTTGACTATCCGATGGACTCTCCTCTGCTAAGAAATAGTAATTATTGTTTGATGAGATTTATTAGCTGTGACAAACCTTGTTGATTTTGGTTGACTCCAAAAATAATTGAGTGGAGATGCGCATCCAGTGATTACCAAGAGTTTCAATAAAATTCACTCAGTGGTTCATGAAAAAAATATTTTTTTACATATTTGCAGTACAGTGCTTCAGTTGGTAGAGCTGTTAATGCTCAGCAAGAAGGTCGCCAGATCAAACCCTAGCTTGGGGACCTTTCTGGGTATCACACTAATGAATGCATCCCCCCCCCCCCACACACACACACACACACAGCGCTTGCCTTTGTTCAAGCTCAAGACCGTTAGTGTGTTGCTGCTGTGCTAATGGTGGAGAAACAACTTAATATTATGGGAAAATTGCAAATTTATGAGAGCTTTGAATGTGCCATGGCTGTTTATCTGCCATCATCTGGCTCTCTGGGCTGAGTTACTCACCAGCCTGTGCATTTATGGCAGGCTCTGCTGTGGGGAGGGGGAAGTGGGGCTGTGGAGGCAGCGCTGTACCACAGTAGAAGGAAAAGAAGGGAGACAGTAAGGTGTGTTTGTTCAAATTTTCAGGCCAAGTGCACAGTTTTTTCAGAACCCCTTACTGCTGTTTTAAAGCCAAAGTTTTAAACAAACCTGTCAAAAAAATCCACTAGTATTCAGAGTACATTCTAATTTTAGCTCAGCAAACCTAAAATTGATTGTATCTTAGTCAATTTAACATTGACTAAGATTTATTAGTTATGGCACAAATCTTGAAACAAGTTAGTTTGAACAAAGTCAATGTTAACAAGAACTGTGAAGCAGATAAGAGCAGAGCCCAAGCCCATATATGTCAACTTTGGCTCATGACATTTCCAGCATCCTGTGTGTACCACAGAATTGTAGCATTATAGCCAAGCTCAAGCCAATATTGACTGGACCTGACCTTGAGAGAACAGTACATGCTTTTATTACTAGTCGATTAGATTATTGCAATGCACTTTATGTTGGGATCACTCGGGTCTCACTTTCACGTCTTCAGCTTGTTCAGAACGCTGCAGCTCGGCTTATAACAGGAACTCATAGGTTTGAGCATATGTCACCAGTCTCCCTTCACTGGCTCCCTGTGCGCTATAGAATAGATTTTAAAATTCTCCTGCTCACTTACAAATGCCAACATGGCCTTGCACCCTCTTAGCTTGCTGATCTTCTTCACAGTCCTTCTCGGGCACTGAGATCTTCTGATCAGCTGCTTTTGGTCGTTCCTAAAACCAGGCTGAAACTGAGGGGAGATCGAGTTTTTCAGTCATGGCTCCCAAGCTTTGGAACAATCTAACCCCCAAAGTTAGACAGGCCTTCTCACTTCCTGTTTTTAAATCTCTATTAAAAACACACCTGTTCTCTCAGATTCTTAATTGTGAGTAATTGTGAGTTTATGTAATTATTGGTGATGTTTTATTTTTTATATTTTTAAGAATATTGTTTGCTTTTATATTGATTTCTGCCTTGTGTTCAGCACTTTGGTGACAACTTGTTTTTAAAAGGATCCGCGATTAGTTGTAACATTAAACTTTATTTGATAAACTTATATTTTAACTGTAAAATAAAGACTGTAAAAATACTGTAGGATGTTTAGTTTTGTAAATTTTTTAAAATATATTTTAACACGGATGGAGCCATTTTATTTACACACAAAGCATTCTGGGTAAATGATGACATCAACTAGGTCATCGGTGTGAGGCGGCTAGCGAGCTATATCCACCCTGAAGGTTGCGCTAATGCTATATTGCCTTATATGTATTAGCTCGGCGCTAGCGCGACAAACAAGCTAAACTGAGGTCATCCATCTATATTTTCAGTTGCAGCTGAGTCATTTTTGTGTTCCCCTCTCTGCCATGTGGATGGAGGACCTCAGTGACGAGAGGAGAATGTGTAGCGATGAGCTAATACATATATATGGTGATAGCATCGGGGCTAACACTAAAGATAACAGGTTAAGCTGAGGTTCTTCTTCCATGAAGCAGCTCTGTTGTCCTCCATCCATATTTTCAGCTACAGGCTGAGTCATTTCTACCTTCTCCTCTCTGTCAACGCTCTCTGGTTTCATTTAAAAGAGTCGATCATCAGATATTGTCCAAGATTAACCTTCAGGGTGGATATAGCTCGCTAGCGGCCTCACACCGAGGACCTAGTTGATGTCATCATTTACCCAGAATGCTTTGGGTGTAAATAAAATGGCCCCATCCGTGTACTATATTTTTAAACTTTTAGTTTAAAAATTATAAAAACTAAACATCCTACAGTATTTTTAAAGTCGTTATTTTACAGTTAAAGTATATGTTTATCATATAAAGTCTGAAGTTACAACTAATCGAGGATCCCTTTAAAATGTGCTTTATAAATAAACTTGATGATGTTTATAGTATTTGTAAGGTCTGTTTGAGGGTCTTGTGCCACAGCATCTTTTGAGCTCCTTCCCAATGGATGTGCCTTGAAGTGGTTCTCATCAATTCAGGATTGGCCAAATGTGTCTCCATTTTTCGTTTCAACTGTGCTTTTGGATCTACCACAACGATGGTTCCAGGCAGGTCAAGCTGAGTATTGACTTTACTTTGGAGAAGGGACTTTTGTGAACATTGGTCCCAAGGAAGGCATAGACAAGTACAGGTGTTTGAATGTCTCTATAAAGTGGGAAAATCACCTCTGCTAGTTTTCCTGCTGATTGAAAAATGCATCACTAACTTATACTAGTACGTGTGAAAATGTTCTAAAATGCCTGACTTTTTAGTATCATGCCAATTTGTCACATACTGAATCAGTCAATATGTTCTGTGAATGTTTGCTCTGTAGGTCAAATCTGCCAATGCCCACTATTGCCAATCATTGCCGGGGGAAAGACTGTTACCCTAAACTCAAGCAGATCGCTAGCTCACAGTAGTGTGCAGCACGCATGTCTTCTGTCGGAGCTCGAGCACCAAACAACTTTCTTTTGCTAATAAAACTGTTTATCTTCTATCTTTCTGTGTGTGTCTTTCCAGGTTGAATTAAGAGTTAAAACATAAATATACATTTTGTTTAAAATAAAAAATAACAAAATAATAAAAATCTAGTTCCTCTGAATAAGGACAACCAGTCTAAAACCAATGTTCTCAATTAAAGATGGAAGTTCTCATGAGGTTATATTCATAGAAATATATTTAATTAGATATTATCAAATAATTTAAATAATGTAATAAATATAAAATTAGGCAGTACAGTGGCACAGTTGGTAGAGCAACATATTGCCTCTAAAGAAGAAGGTTGCTACATCATCTTTCTGGGTTGTGTTTACATGTTCTCCCTGTGCTTTAGTGGGTTTTCTCCAGGTACTTTAATTTTCTCACACAGACCAAAAATCATATTTATTAAAATGAGTACGTCAACATAAAGCAAATAAAGAAATAGTTTGGGATAATACTATAATAGAGGTAGTATATAATTGCATATACCGGTAGTATGTAGTCTTTATTTCCAGTTTTGGGTATTTATGATTAGAGTTTTTGTTCACAAAGTAAACGCCAACAAGCACATAAAACTGGTTTAACATACCCGGTATATAGAAGAGGTAATGGCTTTAAATTTGAAAAAGTTTGTTCCTTTTAAATGTTTTTAAAATGCATATTTGGACTTTTTTTTAATAAAATGACAGGCATCACAGCAATCATTTGTGAAGGGAATTGTCCCCATCACATTTAAAATTTAATTCATCTGAACCCCCATATTTACCATAAAATATTACTTCAAGCAGTGTTTCTATTGCTGAACAAATAATTTCATTCCACTTGATTTATAGAATACTGGCATTAAGTGTTTACTTCTGTAGTCTGTTTAACAACCTGTTAAAATACACCAGAATGCAGGAAATGGCTTCTACTTAATACAAATATTTCTGGGGTATGACCCCCCACACCCCCTGCTAATGGGTCCCTCTAGCATTATGAATACTTCTAATGCCACTGAAATTTGTAACAATGAAAGGACCATTTCAGCTACTGTGTGTGTAAAAGATACAAAACACAGAAGAATGGACTGTTGCTGAAGTGAAGATAGTTTCTGTTTCTGGGCGTCACAGAATCAGTAATATTATCTGTAAAATAACAAAATGGACATCTGTTGGTAAATCCTTAACTCTTATATTGCCATACTTTTAAAATTATTATTTTTACAACAACATCATAAATTTTCTGTTATGGATATTAGTTTTGGTGTGCCTCCCCTGCATTTTCAGTAGTCAGAAGATGGAGATGGAGATAAATTCACACATTTAAAATACAACCATTAAGTTTGAAATTAAGAGAAAAAAATGTGTTAAAGACTTGCTCCAATCTGTTGAACTCTGGAACAAAAATGTTGTTAATTTGCTGCATTTTATCTGCTAAATCACGCTTAGCTCCAGGGAATGTTTCAGTAAAAGTGGTTTAAAATGAAATGTTTCCATTGGAGAAGTAGATAAATTAGAAAATACATAATTTTTTCGAAACCTAATAAATCATTTCCCCAGGCTTGTAAAATGTGTTGTCCCAGATGGCTTCAGCCATAAAATCCCCTCCACACAAAATAAGTAACACTTTCATGACCAAATTTTACAAACACATTTATACCTGTTGTAGTAATTGTTGTAGACCTTGAAATACTCCATGCAGACCGATATCTCTGAGAATTCCAGTTTCTGTTCTGTGTGTTATCATTAACCACTCTATATTTTAACTGTGTCCTGTCCTGTCGGTATGAAACTGAGAATTGTTGTCTGAGTGCCAAGGTGAGGCCCAATGGTTTTACTTTTATAGGAGGAACATCACAGCTTTCACCATGATGCTCCAACTGATATATATTTAAACTTCATTAGAAATTCATTTGGGATTATTTCAATCTAATGGGCACAGGGATGGAAAAGAAGAAAAAGAAAGGGAGAAAGGTGGGAATATATTTTAAAGGGAAAGAAGGGAGAGGAGAGGAAGAAGCATAGCGAACATAAGACAAAACATATGGTCATACCCGAGCACCCAGCCCGAGATACAGAGGGCCAGCAGAGGCACCAGCCATCTGAGGGGAGTATGACGGGGGCACCACACCAGTGGGGCGGAGGGATGGGCAAGATGATCCAGGAGAATGGGAAGCCTATGATACAGCCTGACAGAGAACCAGGCACACACAGACACAATCAAACGTTCCCACCATCTTACTCACACTCACTCATTCAATGTAAACCCACAAAAATGGACACCATACACACTTACACTCCCCATACACGCTCTATACTCCGAGGTCCAGGTAATACGCCCCAGAAACCAGTGGTGGATGCTGGTCTTTCAAGGAGAGGAAGCTCAGTTTCGGCCTACATAATAAAATGTGTGGGTTATAAATTCTACCCCCAGTTCCTTTTAGTTTATAATATTTATTCATTTCATTTTAAAAAACAAAACAAAACATTACACACAAATAAAATAAAATGAAAGGCAGCAGAAGAAGAAAAAGATCTTGATATCTGCTCTTATTTACAAAAATATTAATTTCAAACAATAAACCAAATAATAAAACAAAACAAAAAATTCAACTCCTCAAACAGTGACTCATACAAATGTAAATTAAACAAATTCATGTCTTTGACAATTTTGCTTTGATGATTTTTTTAAAGGAATTAATTGATCCAATGTTTTTATAATCATTTTCCAGATTATTCTATAGTCTTTTACAGCAGCCAGCTCACTTTGTCATACCAGGACAGCTGAAAAAACCAGTTATTTCCCCACTGTGGGATCAATAAAAATGTTTTTTTAATCTTAGGTTTCCCCACCTTTTGCACCAAATTAATCTGAGGAGTTGATCAGCCCTGCTGTTTAACTCTAAGTTTTTCTTTGTAAACAAGACCGTATCAAATGGCTTCGTCAAAATCTGGTCCACAACATTCAAACTGTCTGCCATTATGTGCAGCTTGTTACCTAGCTAACTCGCTAGCTGGGACTGGCGCGAGGCTAGAGTGAAGTGTGTCTGCCTTTAACGCAAGCAGATACAATAAAACCCACCAGAAATAAAAACTCGATTTGTTGCTAGTCGTTTTTAACAAAGAAAATGCCGCTAAGAGGATTAGGAAAGCCTTCGGTTCAGCTCAGAACAGAAACGAAACTAAAAACTGCTCCCACTGAATGTTTACACCAAAATATCTCTGATTCACTCATTTAGCTGTCAATCAAAAAGGGATTCAGGCTCAGACAGATCATCCAATCATCATGCAGAATCTGGGCGTCCGAACCCGCCCACTGCTCCATAGACTCCCAGAGACGCTCAGTGTCCGGGGGCGGGACAAAGCTCAGCATTTATCCAATGACTCGTCTCGTTTCACTGCATTTTTTTTGCCTCACTATTGAAGTCTGTGGACGCTCAGCGTCCGACTGTTTAAAGCTCTGTGAAGCTGCGGGAATGAGGGAGAGGAAAGCTGCGTCGTTACCAGTGATAAGAAGCTGATTCTGAACAAAATTGAGCGTGTTGTAGCGCATGTTTAGTCAATGACATGAACACACAACAGTGTATATTTGATCACTTATTTTTTTACATTTTAGGGGAAGCTGAGCTTCCCTTGCAGTCTTAGAGCAATCGCCTCTGCCAGAAACAGTCCCACACCCCCACAAGCCCCACCATGAATTCCTCACAGGCCACCAACCATCACACAGACATCGAACACATGCCCCCAAATACAAACACAGTGAATACCCCATCCACAAGGGGGCAACCCCACCGGAGAGCTCCAACCCCGTAAAGCCAATGAGAATACCCACACAGTGCAAGCCCCGCACACAGCTCACTCTCCATACATTCCTGGCATATTCTGCCTCCCACCACACGGCAAGGCAAAGGCCCTGTACGACCCCACCCCACCCCAAGAGATCAGACACCACCAAGCCACATAACTCTAAACTCCTGGTGGCACTCGTCAAGTTGCCCCCAGTCAGATTTCTGTCCTGGTCAGAACTTACCTGCACTGAAAGCTGCATCTTAAAAATGTTCACAACACTGGATATTCCACCACATCCCCAAAAGTGAAAACGCAGACAAAAGAAGAGATGTGATCTGAGTAGAAAGAGGAACATCTGCAGCTACACAGCATCAGTGGAGATAACAAGGTAAATTGTAAAATGTGTCATTAAGTGTTTTTTAACCCACAAAACTTTATTGTAGAACATAAAAAACTTGGTTACAAAAGTGTAAAACAACACAAGAGAGAGAGAGAGAGAGAGAGAGAGAGAGAGAGGGATGGAACAAATATACATAAAATAAGCATTAAATCAATAAAGAAACAAGTCAAAAATAAAGTTACAAACTCCAAAATGAGATGTTGTTCTAGTTTTTTGTGACTTTTGATTAGTGGAGAAATAAACTGAGTTCATATTTTGTGTGAACTCTATCAGTATCTAAATTTTAAATTTTTGTGTATGAAATTTGGCCTGGACAATTAGAAAATAAATAGGGAATTCCTTTAAACTTATTTTTACACTTTGAAAGGGTTACCAATATTTTTGAGTTAGCATTTCATCACAAAACATACGGTGGCCCTGAGTAAGGATAAAACCAGAACAAATGAGTGACAGATTCTGCAGTTAGATCACAGAAATCAGTCAGATTTCAACTTTTTAAGGCTTTCCCCCCAGGATAAACCCTGTAAATAAGTTTGAAGACATTTCTTTAACTTCATTGATGAGAAGAAAATGATTTAGCTTAAGCCAGACATTCTCCCAGGTCACACAGAAGTGCAACACTGCAGACATGTAAAAACAGAAGACACAAAAGATCAGTCTTACAGTGCTTCAGACCAGTCATCTCTGAGACTGATAAATGGGACATTATGTTACGACTGATTTATTATCTGCTTGTGCTTTTACCAGAAGATGTCAGTGCACAGGCATAACTTAGGTCTATTTAAATTATTGCTAGACCATTGGTTGTTCAATATATCAGTGAGCCCCAGGGCAGCTGTGGCTGTAGCTTACCCTCAGTGTGTGAATGGGTGAATGATTGAAGTGTAAAATGCTTTGGAGACTGGAGGGACTTGATAAAGTACTATATAAGGTCAAGCCATTTATCATTTTACCATGTTGAATTCTTAAAGTCGAATGAATGATCATTTATTTAATATACAATATTATTAGCCAATCATGTACATGGTCATTTAAAGAACAAGTCATACTAATGGATTAAGAGTTGATCAATAAATACATTTGTTAAGAGAAAACATTTATTCTTTAATATATGCACATTTTGATTAAAAATGCTAGCACAGTCAGAGTCTGGCCGTGGTTGTCTTCCCTTATTGTAATTTCTGACAGGTGGCAAACAGTGTCTGCAGTGCAGAGGAGCAGGGAAAGGAGGACAGAGAGAGGTGGCAAACTTATTTCTAGCGGCAGAGCAAGTCGGGAGATGATTAAATAATTTTTATTTTATTTTTTTACGTCCTACAGGTTCTGTGACATGAAATAGATTTGAAGCAGAGGGTGTATTCACACCTGAAACATCTGGTCCGCTTTAAACGGACCAGGGTTTGTTTCCAGCGTTGGTCTGGACTGTTTGTGCAGGTGTGAATACACTCGTGCAAACTCTGGTGCGGATCAAACAACCAGACCGAGACCCGTTTTTGAGGTGATCTTGGAGTGTATTCCCACCAGGAAAGTCCTTTGGTCCACTTCTTTGGTCCGGACCTAAAGTGGACTTTATTTTTTTCGTTTGGTGCAGTTTGCATTCACATTGTGTTTTTTGCAAACAAACTATAAGTTGTAAACAAAGCCACAAGGGTGACGATCATTGCTCCCATTGGACAGAAAGGATGGGGGCGGGACTGAGCCACAGATCCAGAAGAAAACAAGGAAGTCCTGCATGCTGCRGTTCTGATGTGCACATTTATACTGATACTACRACCGCAATAGCATTTAAAATGTCAGAAGCAGCTAATTTAATGGTGGTTTCGTGATGATTTTCTAATTTTGGAGCAGCGTCAGTAAATGTGTCCGCAACCCAAAGGAGACGAGGCGCTCTGCGTGTTCTGACCCACAACATGCTAGCAGCAGAGCTGCTAACAGGAGACGACGAAACAAGTATGATTTCAGTTTATTTGAGGTACACTTCGCTGCAGCATGCAGAACGGGGCGGGGACGGACCTTTCCGTCAGTCCCATACCTTATATGGAAATGGGACTATTGCATTGCGGAAATGAAGGTTGTTCCTTAAAGATGTGGGATTAAGAGAGCAAAGGAAGAAGAAAACCCTAACCCTAACCCTAACCCTAACCATTACTGTAATATAATTTTAATATCCAAAAACAACAAAGATTTAATAAAGATTTGAAAATGAAAAAGGGACATACCACGTGACATAACACGTTTTGTAGCCATTTCCTTACTGCAAAATTTGTATTTTTAATGTTGATAGTGTTCTATGGTGTTTTGAAAGGCATTGTGAAATAAAATGCGTTAATATTATTATAATTATTATAACACGGTTGGTACGGGTAATGTTAAATTTGTATTTTTAATGTTGAAAGTGTTCGATAGAAAATAGTGTCACTAGCGCCCCCTTCATGTTCGGAATGCAATAGTCCCATTTCCATACAAGGTATGGGACTGACGGAAAGGTCCGTCACAGCCCCGTTCTGCATGCTGCAGCGAAGTGTACTTGGTTTATTTAGCTCAGCAATGGTGGCCTGTGAAGTCCAAAAAGGTGCATGTTTAATGCAGTTGGTTCGGTTAGAGTCCGGTCTGTATTCACACCAGAAGCGAACCGCACCAGAGTTCGTTTGGAAGCAGACCGAGACCACCTCAAAAAGAAGGTCTTGGTCCGGTTGTTTGATCCGCACCAGAGTTCGTTTGGAAGTGGACCGAGACCACCTCAAAAAGCAGGTCTCGGTCCGGTTGTTTGATCCGCACCAGAGTTCACATGAGTGTATTCACACCTGCACAAAAGGTCCGGACCAACGATGCAAACAAACTCTGGTTCGTTTAAAGTGGACCAAATGTATCAGGTGTGAATACGTCCGCTTCCAAACGAACTCTGGTGAAGTTCGCTTCTGGTGTGAATACAGACCGGACTCTAACCGAACCAACTGCATTAAACATGCACCTTTTTGGACTTCACAGGCCACCRTTGCTGAGCTAAATAAACTGAAATCATACCTGTTTCATCGTCTCCTGTTAGCAGCTCTGCTGCCAGCATGTTGTGAGTCAGAACACGCAGAGCACCTTGTCTCCTTTGGGTTGTGGCACACGTGTACTGACGCCGCTCCAAAATTAGAATATCATCACGAAACCACCATTAAATTAGCTGCTTCTGACATTTTAAATGCTATTGCGGTTGTAGTATCAGTATAAATGTGCACATCAGAACCGCAGCATGCAGGACTTCCTTGTTTTCTTCTGGATCTGTGGCTCAGTCCCGCCCCCATCCTTTCTGTCCAATGGGAGCAATGATCGTCACCCTTGTGGCTTTGTTTAAAACTTATAGTTCATTTGCAAAAAAGCACAATGTGAATGCAAACCACACCAAATGAAAAAGAAGAAGAAGAAAAAAGAAAGTCCACTTTTGGTCCGGACCAAAGGACTTTTCTGGTGTGAATACACCCTGAGTGTTTGAAAAAAACCTGAGATTTTAAAAAAAAATCGTGACATTTCTCTATAAGTCCATTTATCTGCAAAATGGAAGAAGATCTGTGTCATTTATGGACAATCTATACAAGTTGATGAATGTAAGGTGTAAGTGGAAATAGCCAGGGCAACTAAAGGCTGGTTAATTTTGACACCTCTGGGTTAGAGTATATTTGAACTGATTAGGATTTTGGTTTGACTTCCACAGGTGAAAAGAAACTTGTTGTCCTTTTGGGTTCTTTCTACATTACCAAATACATAATACTCTTCACTTTAGAAGGATTCACAAGAAGGCTACTAACAACTGCTTTAATTATTGATGCACAGCAGGATTAATAGTCAATTTATAGCACATAGTGTGAAAGTACTTTTATTTGAGCATTTATATAGATAGACACATAGCATATAGAATAGTTAATTCATGAGTTATTGAGCATGAATGAACTGTGAGTATGTTGGTTTTGAAAGTGGTTGGCCTTTATGGGTGAAACACTAATAAATGTCTTAATTTATAGCTCATTGAGTATGAATCATTTTAATTATTTTATGTTGTCAAGGTTAACTAACCATTTTTTAATGATTAAGTAAGGCTAAATGTGGTGTAGTTATTATAAAGCAGGAGTCTCCAACCAGTAGCTCGTGAGCTCATTTAAAGTAGCTCTTCAGTGCTTATGAAAAATTAGGTGAAGCAAAACAAACTTTAATTTAATTCCTATCAATCTATAGATGTCCCTTCCCCTTGGTTGTCAATCAAACAGTTTAGGGCTCATTACGATTGTTCGGCATTCATTTTCGCACGCACCTTTCACAGCCCCTTGAGACGCACTGTGCAGAGCTTCTGGAAAACGCCTAATATACAGTATCACTGCACAGGGTTTCTTCCTGCTGGAGTCTACGTGCTTTTTCTGCAAAACAAGCTTAAGTTTAAATGTTGCAAAAAGTAGCTCTTGGATCATTTCATTTTGTGAAAGTAGCTCTTAAGGGGAAAAAAAACGGTTGGAGACCCTTGTTATAATAAAGTGTTACCCATGTGTGTACTCAACAGCGACTTTATTGTGTACACCTGTTTAATTGCTTTTCAACAGAAGTAGCTAATCAGCTAAATACAGGTACATGTCAGCAACTCAATATCTTCAGGCATGCAGATACGGTGAGGACAACTTGGTGAAGTTCAAACCAGACTGGGGAAGAAAGGGGATTTTAGTGACTTTGAATGTGATGTAATTATTGCTGCCTGAAAGGCTGGTCTGAGTATTGCAGAAACTGCTGATCTACTGGGATTTTCACGCACAACCATCTGTAGGGTTTAAAAAGAATGTCCAAAACATGAGTAAATATCCACTGAGCCGTATTTGTGTGAACAAAAAAAGCCTTGTTCAGGTCAGAAATCAAAGGAGAGTCTTGTTTAAACAATCATTTCTCAACAGCTGTTTTTGTTCTCTTTTTTTCCATAACTGAGAAGTGGTTTTATGTTGCTGAGCTACAAAACTGGCACTGTTTTAAGTGCATTATTGTGAATTTGACATCACATACATGGGCTGTAGGCATAAATACAATCTGTGGTAATTCTAGACATTGAAATTATCAGCCAAATTTCAACTAATGACTCGCGAGAATCCGAACATTAGGGTCTACACAACCAGACTAGCTGCCCAACTCAAAGGTTTTAAAGGTATGTATATACTGTTAAACATCTCTTTTATGTATATAAAGGTGCATGCTATTATTGTGTCACACCCTTCTGTTTGGTAACTGAGGTCAAACAACTTATAACTGTAGAACCACTCGACGATTGCAAACCACATCCAAGACCATTGGGTCACTCAAGCAGATTATCACCACAAAATTAGTTTTTTCTCTAACATTTACTGAAAACTTCATCAAGATTCATTTTTAAACTTTTTGAATAATCTTGTGTGCAGACAGACAGATGGAAAGACAGACAGACAAACCAATGCTACTGAAAACAACCTCCTTGGCAAAGGCGCTCTGAACCTGTTCGACTCATTTGTCACAGTCTGTGTTTCTCTGCCCTGCAGCCCCGCCCACGCTCACCTGTTTCCTCGTGTGTCTCCTCCAGGTGTTTCTCATTTGTCCTCATTAGTTTCCCTTTATCGTTGGTGTCTTGTCCTGAGTCTGTGTCTGATCATTGTGCTGTTTTACCAAACCAGTGTGGTGTTCTCTGTGTTCCTGTTCCCCGTGAGAGATTTTGAGCTGCCCTGCCAGCCGTTTTGTTTAATTATTACATCTTTTTGTTACCTTTTGGATTTTTGCCTGTGCCCTGGGTCATTCTGCCGACACACCTCACAATTTTAAGGAACTGATACATCTTTGGAGCTGTTTTTCTGACGTGAATTCTTTTCACATCCGTCATTCAAGCAGGGGTGTTCCTGTGTTTTATTACTTTTATATTTTAAGAGGAAGTTGATGAAGATTGTGATTCTGGATTGTGTTGGGAATGCAAACAAGGAAGCAAATGCAAAAAAATAAGAAAAAAAAACCCCACAGAAAGTAAAAAAAATATAAAAAGTTACAGGTGTGTCTGGTGTTTGGAATTTATGTAACGCAAAGCCAAAAATAACTGACTTTGAAACAAACATACTGTAACAAAGGTCACAAACCCTGAACTAAATATAACAAAATGAAAACAAAAATACTTTGACAAAGTCGAGGAAGAACAATTAATGTCATTTAAAACTAACGTCAGGACCAGGTGTGTGGCTAATTGACCGCACCACCGTGAGACGCGAGCCAGACGTTCAGATGCCACACCCTAAACACCAGCACTTGATTAACCTGGTGAGACAGCCACCGGCGTCTGGACACAGACAGTTGGGAGCAGAAACCCGGACACAAAAGCTGACAGAGGTCCGGAAACAAAACGGTTGATGATGGAAGTCCAGAGACAAAACAGCAGCGACCCAAATGTTGGGCAGGGACCTGCCTGCCGATGCAAACGTGCACACAGAGGAGAAGAAGGAAAGTAACAAGGTGGAGTTCACCATAACAAAACCAGCGCCATATCAGCAGTCTGTGGCTCAGCCGCAGACAAACTCCATCCCAGCTGAGGGAAGGAGCTCCACGGCTCCTTTTATACCCCGCCCACCGCATTTAACTTGAAGTGATGCAATAATACTATAGAAATACACATTTCTATACTGCTACAGTTACCTTACATAAAAATTCCCATGAATGAAGCAGCAGATTCAGGAGAGTCAAAAAGGCAAGGTAAACAAAACCATGACATTAAGACAAACCAGTGCTTTTGCGACGGTGTCAAACTCATGTTGCCTTCACATGATCTCCACAGACAGGTTGGGGTAAAACTGTAGTTTGGAGCTGCAATGATGAATGTTGCATTTCTCCAAAGCTGTTCTGAGCACAGCTTCTCTCTTGGAGTACCACACCAGGATGCTTCTTGGGGGCCTTTCTGGAGCCGGAGCATGTTCGATCTTCAGCAGGGGAAAGCCAGCAGGCAGGCCAGTTTACAACTGTAGCGACGTCCAGAGAAAATCCACAAACATGGTGTTGCTCTTCACCTTCTCTGGGAGATTGATAATCAGGGCTTTACATGTGCCATGGTTCTCTAAATCATTAATTTTAAGCATTAGCTGCTCCACCGTCTTCTCTTCTCCATCGTCGTTAGGCTAGTGTCGTGAGCACCGTGGTTGTCTTGCGTGGCAGAGATTCTGTTCTCAGTTTCCTCTAAACACTTCAAATTTATTCCAGGACCAGACAGAGCCAATCAAGTGATCTCCATTGAGGTGACAGATATTTATAAATCACTGGAGTCATCAATGATATCAAGGCGAATGCTAACTGAGTTATTCATCTCGTTAGAAGCCACAGACTTTATTTCAGCTAGGATCTGGTTCGTAGTTGTTTTCTTGGCTAGTATTAGCTTTGCATAGCTTAGCTTTGCTCAGATAGCATGATGCTGCTTGCATGTCAGGTTTTTGTTCTGGCAGTGGCTCTTGATGCAGAAAAATAGGAGAATCCTTGCCCCGTTGTGTTCTGGGGTCTCGTGTACAAAGACTTGCGTGGATTTCTTACTGAAACCTGACGTACGGTCAAATCCAGAAAACGGCGTACGCACAAAAAAATCCAGATGTATCAAACTGTGCGTACGCCTGAATCCACGCACATTTCTTTTGTACGTCACAATTAACGTGGAGCTGAGCGCAGGTAAGACACCTCCCCTGACACACCTTCATTAACATGTTAAACAGATGCAAATTACTTCCTGCATGTGTGAAGGACACGTTTGAGTGATCCCTGCGCGATCAGAAATGATTTCTAGAGTCATAAAAATGATAAATTAAATATAATGTGAGTGTGAAAAAAATCCTAAGCAAAAATAGGAATAAAATATGTTTATCATGCAAAGAACGAGCGATTGTGTGTGTGTGTGTGTGTGTGTGTG
>NW_013953441.1:0-385 GCF_001266775.1 Austrofundulus limnaeus
CTTCTGCAGGATTGAAAATAGCCCTAACAGGAAATGTTGGTCAGGATGAAGGGATGGTGCTGGTGCTGGTTGTGGTGGTGGTGGTGGTGGTGGTGGTGGTGGCGGCGTGGTGGCAGTCATCATGTCCATCAAACTCCTCTCAAATGGTGTAGGCTGTTGACTTGGTGGTTTGTTTCGCAGTCTCTTCTGCGGTGGCGGTGGTGCTACAAAAAGAAAAAACTGAGTAATTAGTCATTGGGTATGTTGGAATGTGCTGCGGGGTACATATAATAAAAGAGGTGAGAGTTTGTGTGTTTTGCTGCATTAATACACACCGGATGGGACAGCAGATGAAGGTCCAGCCTGCTCAGGAGACGGCGTTGACGAGTTCGGTTCTGGAGACGTT
>NW_013953441.1:6306-7536 GCF_001266775.1 Austrofundulus limnaeus
ACATACATACATACATACATACATACATACTTATATACCTACATACATACATGTATACATACCTACCTTCTTACATGTCAACATGTATACATACAGTTTTTGCCTTAATGCCAGTATTGGTGAAGTTTGAGTTCTTGCCTTTTGATCTCTGTGATATTTTCTCATTGCAGATGTTTCCTTTATTTAGATTTTTTGTTTTATTAGCTTTCAGAGTCTCCATTACATGTTCATCATATTTGAATTTATTCTTATTCTAGATTTTGCTGTTTAATTTTTTGATTTGGGATTTTTCGTCATGTGGAATGTTTGTGGGTGGAATAAAATCTTCCTGAATGGGGTGGTTAGTCATTTTAACTGATTTTAATACCTTTATTTCTTCAATTATTCTCAGGTTCATTGAAGTTTGTGATCTCCATTTATGAATTGTGTTGTGATACCTTGCCTAAGTTTGGACTTGTAAGTCTTTTAAATTTTGACATGTTTTTGATCTTCATCGATTTTTTCTGATGTGTCATGATGTTCTATTTGTCTTTAAGCTTTATTCCTGTTGTATTTTGCTTTATTTGAATGAATATTTTTATGGTCGTCATATAAATTGCACTATTTTCTTTGTACTTGATGTTTTTGCATTTGTGTTCAGACATTTAATAATTATTCCTTTTAAATTTGGTTTTGAGTATTGTTTACTCAAGAGGAGGGATTGTCATGGACTAATTATTTATATCTGTGTCACCTTGACAATGTCCATTACTCATATCTTATGATAACTTATTTCGGCTTTTAATCTGTCTGTTTCCAGACGTCAGGACTCCAGCATCGGACTGACCTCTCTTGTGCGATATGTTAACTCTTTGAGCTGAGAGCTTGTCATTGGCTGATAGTAACATGAGGCGGATTGTGATTGGTTGTAAACTGTCACATGGTGTTAACATGTGGTTATATCATTGGTTTGCCATCTGATGACGGTGGCTTCAATTCGACAGACTTCCATAATTGTTTTCTGTTCATTGTTGCCCAGGAATTAAATAATTCACGACCATACACGCAGACTTTTTTCTGTGCTTTTATTTCAACGTGTTTCTGCATTTTTTAATAAACGTGTCCACGACAATACATACATACAGTACATGTATACATACCTACCTACATACATACATGTATACATACCTACCTACATACATACATGTATACATACCTACCTACATACATACATGTATACATACCTACCTA
>NW_013953441.1:8444-14677 GCF_001266775.1 Austrofundulus limnaeus
ACCTACCTACCTACCTACCTACCTACCTACCTACCTACCTACCTACCTACCTACCTACCTACCTACCTACCCACCCATTAATGCCATGAGTTTACCATGGCTGAACCTCACTGGGTTCATTTTTAAACTGTTTCATAAAACAGTATCAGCTTTTAGTCTGGTCTGGATCACAAGACTTATCCAGGACCAGAACTCTGCTGGACCAGGACCAGTTTACTAAGCTGGCTCCTGCAGCTAAGAGAGACATTGAACATGTTCTCCATTCATTTCTGGCTAACACTGCACAGGGAGTGATAGCATCATGTTCAAGTCAAGAGCTATTCTGACGTCCTCTTAGTTAACAGATTATTTTGTTTTATCAGACTACCTAATTCTGAAGTAATCTGAAGCTCACCCTGACAAACTTTTGAACTAACCCTGAACTGAAGCCTACACCTGGACTCTAATGGGGCAGGGCCACACCTGAAGTCCACCTGGACCACAGATCTCTGGAAACTGAACCAGGAGAAGTCACTGCTGAAAGTAACTCTGAACTTTCTGCCTCTCGGGTCACTCTCAGACTGGGCAGGTACAGGCCTACAGGAGACACTCAGGATGTGGAGGCTCCTTCTTCTCAGGTGAACTAGTTTCAAGAACAAGGAGCTTTAGATAATTCCACCTATTTGTGCAGGACCACAGGATAAGAAACAGAAGCAGCAGGAGGACCAGGAGGACACACACAGATCTGCAAACAAACACAATCAGAACATCACTACAGAGGCTGCCTCTCTTTTAACCAAACCAGTCAAAAGTTAGACAGAAACAGCCGTTCAATCAAATCAGATGTCTTTAGTTTGAACAGAAACTCAGACAGGCAGCTGCAGGGTTCTTAACACATAGCGGCTAATTATAAAAGGAGTTTTTGACTTGACAGCATCAGACACAAAGATCGAACCATCAACTGTTTGATTGGAACAAACCGCTCCTCCTCTTGGATCACTGACATGATGTCCTGAGTTTTCATGATTTTTTTTATCTTTGAACAAAAACAACTGAAGAGCTCGTCTTCTTGAAGCCGTTTGTGTTTTAAAGACTCGAGTGAAAATGAGTGAATAATTATCTGAAGATAAAAATGTTTACAGATTAAAGATTGTGTGAAAACACAGCAAGAGATCACGATCTACAGGAAACCAGGTTTTATCGCCAAGTGGAGGATCTCACAGGAAACGCCACCAAGATGGAAATAGACGATGACTTTGATGCCAATCATGTTAGAAACAACTACCACTTAGCATGTCCAAATGTATAACAGGCATGATATTCTGACAGGTGTGTAACATGACCAAGTGACCTTTGATTGTTCACAGGACCATGTAAAAGTCTGCAGTCATAATGAAGCTGATCAAACTGCTCTGTGTTTCTGTTTGACTAAAGATCTGATTGGTTTCTGTCAATACAAGGGAACAGTTCTTACACAGTAGTGAGAATGATCCATGTAGGCATGGTTTTATTAGGAGATGAGACTGTAGGTGAAAGAAGAGGCAGGTCGGGACAAGACTTGTGAAAAGAAGGTCATATTTGCTGTGAATGCAGAAGAGTTTACCTGTATGCTCGGTCATGGTTGTTGGCAGCATTGTTGTGGTTCTGTTCACACACACAGAGTCAGCATTTGCTGAACACGGAACAAGAGTTTCTTCAAAAGAAATAAGAACAAAACAACAGCATGATTTTTTTCTTTATGTTTCTCTGTTCAGGGTTGCAGTGCCCTTCTCCAGCTGTTATTGTACAGCATGAGTGGGGGACACGCCCTGCACAGGTTGCAACAAGTTCATCAAAATACAAACTATAAATATGGTGAGGAAATAAGGGTTTGGTCCCTGGCTGATTGTGCAAGTTTTCCCACTGACAAAGACATGAACAGTCTATCATTTTAAGGGTATGTTCATTTTAACAGTGAGAGATAAAATATTTTAAAAAATCCAGAAAATTACATTGTATAAATTATATAAATTTATTTTCATTTTGCAGAGAGACATAAGTATTTGATTCCTTTGGCAAACAAGACTTAATGCTTGGTGGAACAACCCTTGTTGGAACACAACAATCAGACATTTTTTTGTAGCTGATGATGAGGTTTGTAACATCAGGAAGTAGTTTGGTCCACTCCTCTCTGCAGATCCTGTCTCAGTCATTAAGATTTGGAGGCTGTCACTTGACAACTCAGATTTCAGCTCCCTCTGTAGGTTTTCAATGGGATTAAGGTCTGGAGACTGGCTAGGCCACTCCATGACCTTAATGAGCTTCTTTCTGAGCCACTCCTTTGTTGTTTCGGCTGTATGTTCTGGGTCATTGTTGGGATGGAAGACCCAGCTACGACCCATCCTGACAGAGGGAAGGAGGCTGTTACTCAGGATTTTATGGTACATGGCTCCATCCATTCTCTCATTTATGTGGTGAAGTAGTCCTGTGCCCTTAGCAGAGAAACATAATGTTTCCACCTCCATACTTGACAGTGGGGATGGTGTTCTTTGGGTCATAGTCATTTCTCTTCCTCCAAACAAGTAGAGTTGAGTTAATGTCAGTTTCTGTCTCATCTGACCACAGCACCTTCTCCCAATCCCTCTCAGAATCATCCAGGTGTTCGTTAACAAACTTCAGACGGGCCTGCATATGTTCCTTCTTGAGCAGGGGGAGCTCACAGGCACTGCAGGATTTTAATCCATTACAGCTTCATGTGTTACTAATGGTTTTCTTGGTGACTGTGGTATCAGCTGCCTTCAGATCATTAAGAAGTTCCCCTCATGTAGTTTTAAGCTGACCTCACCTTCATGACCAAGGAAACCCCACAAGGTGAGATTTTACATGGATCCCCACATTGATGTCGATTGACAGACATTTTGTATTTCTTCCATATTATTGCACCAACACTTGTCTCCTCCTCACCCAACATCTTACTGATGGTTTTGTAGCTCATTCCAGCCTTGTGCAGGTCTATGATCTGGTCTATGATCTGGTCCCTGACACCTTTAAACAGCTCTTTGGTCCTGTCCATGTTGTAGAGGTTAGAGTCTGACTGATTATTGAGTCTGTGGACAGGAGTCTTTACACAGGTGACCATTTAAAACAGCTGTCTTTAATGATAAAAGGACTGAACTCTAATGCAGGTAATGAGTTGATTAGGAGCATCGAACTGGTCTGTAGGAACCAGAACTCTTAATGGTTGGTAGGGGATCAAATACTTATTTCTCTCTGCAAAATGTAAATAAATTTATGTAATTTATACAATGTGATTTTCTGGATTATTTTATGTTCTATCTTTCACTGTTAAAATGAACCTACACTTAAAATTATAGACTGTTCATGTCTTTGTCAGTGGTCAAACTTGCAAAATCAGCAAAGAATCAAATACTTGTTTGCTCCACTGTATATGAATAAAAATTTCCCTGTATTGATGAGTATGTCCCAAAAAAAGAAACAAATAAACTCAACAACATTTGAAAGGTTTCAGCTTCAGAAGGTCTAACAAACGTTTGCTTTTCATGGAATAGTTATTTATTGACTCTGTGGTCAGAAACTCTAACATCTGGAAAAATGCACAAGAACTCTTAAATCAGTGTTCTGGACCCAGTCAGAATCTTGATCCAGGACCAGACAGTGTTGTATAAAGTACCTCAAAGGGATACTTCAGGAAAAGTACAAGTATCTTACCATAAAAATACTTTGGTAAAAGTTAAAGTCTTCTCTAAAAGTATTATTTGAGTAAAAGTCTTAAAGTATCTGGTATTTTTTGTACTTAAGTATCAAAAGTAAATTTCTGACAAAATCTACTTAAGTATTAAAAGTAAAAGTACTGAGTAAAAGAGAGCAGTTAGATTTTCCAAAATGACATTTATTGGGAGGTGACTTCTCCAAAAACTATATTTTCTAACAGCGTGCAGCTGTGATGGGTTGTGTACAAGCTAATAGTGTGTCAGAATGGTATATATTTATACTTCTCATCCAAACACAATTAAATTCACTCTATAGGAGACACAGTTTATCAGGAGAGGATTTTTAAAGTAACAACTCAGAATAAAACAGGAGTAACAACTTTCTACTTCTTACCTTTTAAAAAATGTAGTGAGTAGAAAGTACAGATAATTGTGTAAAAATGTAATGAATAAAAGTAAAAAGTACACAGAAAAATAATTACTCAAGTAAAGTACAGATAATCAAAATGTATACTTAAGTACAATAACAGAGTATTTGTACTTAGTTACTTTACAACTCTAGGACCAGGTGTGTGTTTCTGCAGGTGTTGTTACCTGAACATACGGTGCATTCAGCACACTGGATTCCAAACCCATCACTCAAATAACAATCTTTGGTCATATAGTAACCTTCAAGGCAAAACACACACATATACACAAAAATAAGAGTGATGATCCTACACACATCATTATTCTCAAAATCAGGGGTGTTTGTAAAACTACCTGGTTCACATTGTGGACACCTTGATGCTTCTGCCCCAGTAAAACTCAGATGAAACATCAGCTGAAAGCAAGCAGCACCTGCCTGGAGACAAACACACAACATGTCAAACACACATGTCAAACACACAACATGTCAAACACTGTGTACAATGTGTTACCCATCCACGCACACATCTGCAAAGTACTCTGCTACATCTCTACTAATCTGAAGGAATCATTCTGACATCTGATCAGTGCTCTGGGTCCATTCATACACTGATGAAACACAGAGGTTGTGTTTTACCCAGGAACACTTTGAAATGTCACAGATTACTTAACAAATTAACAAAAACAGCTGCTGAGATTACAAAAAACACACAAACTCAACTCTGAGACGTGATACGAAACACTCTGTGTTTTTATCTGCACCTGTAAAGTTTGAAGACAGTTGCTGGCTGTTTATGATTAGACAGACTACAACTAACTGCCTCAGGTTGAAACTTAAACAAAACTGTCTCCTAGCAACAAGACACACCCTGACTTTTTACCTGCATGGAAGGAGGCCCCGCCCCCTGCACTCTCCTAGCTGCAGCAAATGAGTGTCTAGATGAACATAACCTGGTCTAGACAAGTCCTCAGATGTGAGCACAAAAACAGAGCCCAGAAGAACCACATCAGTCTCAAAGCTCCGGTTAGTTGAGCCCACACCTGGAACACCTGGAACTCCTGGAACACCTGGAACACCTGTTCTTAATAAAACTTAGACTCACTGATGTTGTTGAGGTATGTCTGCTGTCACCAGAGAGCCTTATATCAACCATCAAGATATCCACACTGAACATGAAGAAGCTAACTGCAGAAGAAGGATTGTTGATCACTCACCAGGAGTTTGTACATCTCGTCAGTCGCAGAAACAAAGAAGTGAAGACTTCCAGAAGCTCTTGAGTTCATTTAAATACTGGATGAACTCCCTGATGACGCAGTGGGTCGAGTCAGGACTCTTTAGCCAATCAATATGACCCTGGGTGTGTCATTTAGTGAGCTCACTTTCTGTGTGTTTGTGTGCAGGTTTTTACATGTTTGTTATGGTTTTAAACCTTATAATCACAAAGTCTTTATGAAGAAAAGCCAGATTACATTACAGTGGAATATCTGTTTTGATTTAGGGATTAGGTTTAGGGCTAAGGTGTGTAGTGGGGGTAAGTCAGGCTTTAGTTTGTGCATGTATTGAATATGTTCTGAAAAAGAATTCAATGTACAAATGAGGATAGAAACACAAATTTTTGTTTGTGTAAGATGGTGTTGTTGCAGTTTTTATAATTACCAAAAAAATTGTTTATTCCAGGGGCACCAACAATATAGTATGTTTATAAAATACATGGATTTTTGTTTTAATTTAGTCAGAGACTTTGAGAAACCATGTCAGACACTGGTTCAGAACACTGCTTGTGTTGGTTTTGATTGTAATTAGTTGTTCACACTAACGTGATGAGATCAAACCAGGCTGGACCATCAGCTTTCATCCTCATTCAGTATCTTTAAATATAACAATAATACTAATACTAGGGTTGAGCCAGATACTCGTTTCAGATGAGTATTCATTACAGATAACGCATTTTTGACGAGTACGAGCATGAAATGAATACAACTTGTCAATATCTGTGTTCGTTCTGAAGGAAGATCCTCATTGGGTAACTGTCACACAGAGAAAGCCCTCCCCTCTCCTCTGCAGCTGGAGTATCAGTTGAGTGAAGCTGACACACACACACACACACACACACACACACACACACACACACACAC
>NW_013953441.1:14852-15981 GCF_001266775.1 Austrofundulus limnaeus
AAAAGGAAGTTGTATTGAGTATGACAGTTTTTGTTCATGCATACTTCAGTAGTTCATAATTTCCTACTGCATGAGTTGTGTTCATTCAGGCACTTAAACWATTTACAGAACAAGCTTTTTTTTWAACTCAGAACATGAATCATTTTTAACTTTTGTGATTAAAAACATTCATTTAATCTCATTTTTGAAGATCTGTAAATAACATTCAAACAAACAGTACATATAGAAACTTCTGATCAATCCCTATCATTTTCAGACTTAAAATAATGTACAGATTTAAGCTCCGCCAACTTCTGGTCAAGCCACACCCACATCCAGTTTAGGCCCCGCCCACTCCGAGTACAGATGCAGATACAGATAATTTAGATGGTTGAACAGATACAGATACAGATAGTGGTGTACTCGCTCATCCCTGACTAATAATACTAATAATACATTTTATTTGGAGGTGCCTTTCTTGGCACCCAAGGACACCTTACAATGTACATAAAATCAATTTAAATAATCAACAATAAAATAATAAAACCATCAGAATAAGCAGTTGTAAACAGATGTGTTTTCAGCTGTGATTTGAAACGGAGGAGTGAATTAATATTTCTGAATTGGTTGGTAATGGATTCCAGAGATGAGAAGCAGTGCCACTGAATGAGACGGGCAGAGGGGACAGACAAGTGGAGAAAGAGGGTCGAAGAGAGAACATGAAGGTCAGATGGACATGGAGGGGTGAGGTGGTGAATGGCCTTAAATATCAATAGAAGGATTTTGAATTGAATGAAGGCGTTAGTGATGTTGTGAAATGACAAAACTAACTTCACCATTCAAGCCATAGAAGCCAAAGAACAAGACATCAGACAAGAATTAACGACACGTCTGGATCAGAACACATTCCAGCAGGTAATAGATTTTACAGCAAAGGCAGGTTTAGCTCAGCATATCAAGTCCAAAACTCGACAACAGAAGGTTTGCTTTACTGGAGACTCGACTCTCTCCGCGGTACACATCGCTTGGACAGCACACCGCTTCCAAAGCAGAGGGGTGGGAGACAGAGAAGTGGGTGAAGAATTTGTCTGACAGACAGCTCACCCAGCCAGAAACTGAAATCCTTGCCAGGGGACTGAACTTTGCGGTC
>NW_013953441.1:17875-21984 GCF_001266775.1 Austrofundulus limnaeus
AACGATAGCCATGTGATGTGAGTATCAGTCACATGGAGGCAGCACTCAAAAGCCTGAATTTTGCCTGAAACTCTCAGACTGAAGAAGTCTGTTGGAGGAGAGACGAAGCGTTTCATTAAAGAAGAACCCGTCCAGGAGACCTACACAATTTTTTTCTTTTTGATTTTTTACCTGGATTACTGAGATGCATCAGGACGTTGTGAAATGAAGGCGCTCCGGGCCTGATACAGGCAGCTGAGTTCTGGACCATTTGGAACTTATGGAGGGTTTTCTGAGGAAGACAGAAGAGGAGAAAATTGCAATACTTGATGATAAACTTGATGATGATAAACTTTATTCATTTCATAAAACATAAAAAACAATTTCTATACAATAAAAAGAAATACAAATAAAATGAAATGAAAGGTGGCAGAGAAAAGAAAATAATCTTATAATATATGCCCCTTTTTTACAAATTCAAACTATAAAGATTTTTCAGTTACTAAAATAAAACAAAACAATAACCCAGATGGGAAGTGATGAGACAAAGATGGCAGACCTCTGTTACTGAAATGGAATTTGAAGAATAGTGTGTCAAGGATGATACCCAGACTTATAACCTGTGGGGAGGGCGAGAAGATGGAATTTTCTACAATGAAAGAAAAACAGTCAGTTCTGGACAGGGTGAATTTGGTACCAATGAGGAGGACCTCAGCATTGCTGCTGTTTAGTTTAAAAAAGTTTGGAGTGAACCAGGTTTTTATTTCAGATACACTGCCTGGCCAAAAAACAAGTGTCCACCTGAGTTTAACTATTATGAAGGGTTGCTGCAGTTGGTCAGGTCTAAGTTCAGAAACGTGCTCAAAGAATGAAGTCAGCTGACCACCTGAATATACTGAATAACCAGGTTATTGCCCTCTCCCTGGGCTGCCACCTTATCATGGAGAGGTTTGAGTGTCCCAGTGATCCTAGGAGCTATGTTGTTGGGGGCTTCATGCCCCCAGTACGGTCACCCAAGGCAAACAGTTCCTAGGTGAGGGATCAGACAAAGTGCAGCCCAAAGACCTCTATGATGAAGACATTAAATGGATTCAGTGTTCCCTCGCCCGGACGTGGGTCACCAGGGCCCCACTGGAGTCAGGCCTGGAGGTGAGGCACGTTGGTGAGCACCTGGTGGCCGGGCTTTCACCCATGGAGCCCGATCGGGCACAGCCTGAAGAGGAGACATGGGCCCCCCTTCCCATGGGCTCACCACCTGTGGGAGGGGCCGTAGGGGTCAGGTACAATGTGTGTAGGGCAGTGGTCGAAGGTGAGGACCTTGGTGGTCTGATCCTCGGCTACAGAAGCTGGCTCTAGGGACGTGGAATGTCACCTCTCTGGTGGGGYAGGAGCCTGAGCTGGTGTGTGAGGTTGACAGGTTCTGACTAGATAAAGTTGGACTCACCTCGACACACCGCTCTGGTTCTGGAAACAGTCTCCTCCAGAGGGGTTGGACACTCTTCCACTCTGGAGTTGCCCATGCTGAGAGGCGCCAAGCAGGAGTGGGCATACTTATTGCCCCCCATCTTGGTGCCTGTACGTTGGGGTTTACCCCGGTGAATGAGAGGGTAGCCTCCCTCCGCCTACAAGTGGGGGGATGGGTTCTGATTGTTTGTGAATTTGCGTCTAACAGCAGTTCAGATTACTGTGAAGAATTGGTATGGTTCTGTTTTTATCCTGTCCTCTGATTGGATTGAATGGATTTAATAATTATTTTGTTTATATTGGTACAAGCCTTGCAGCTAAAATACCAAGAGTATATAATAAAGTGAATCACACAGTTATGGGTTGTACAGACAGTATTTTCCTTAATGGAACTGACAAAGAAGAAATCATGAATATTGTAAAAAATCTTGTAGACAAAAGATCAAAAGACTGTGTGGATATGGACATGATGTTTGTAAAGGAAATGAATTATGTGATCGAACCTTTTACATATATCTGTAATTTACCATTTTCAACTGGTATATTTCCAGACAACATGAAAGTAGGCAAAGTAATTCCTGTCTTTAAGAACGGTGAAAAATGTTGATTCAATAATTACAGACCAATATCTTTGTTGCCTCAGTTTTCAAAGATTTTAGAGAAGTTATTTGGGCTTAGATTACCAGTAGATCAATTTAGGTAAAGGATTAATAAAGGTAAATTTTGTTAAAAGACAGAGCTGTTATTATCTTAAAGGAATAGAATGTCTGTGAAACCCTGGTTTGGTACGAGCCTGAAGGAGTAATCCACTTTAATCCAGGGATTAAGATTATGGAACAGCATTGAAGATGACGTTAAAAATGACAGATCCTTGTATATATTACCTAATTTCCCTCTGGGACCATAAAGTATTTTTGAATTGAACTGAATTGAATAGAATTAAAGAGAATGATAAAAAATAATATTCTGAAGAAATATGGAGAATTATAAGCGAATTCATGCTAATTGTTGTTTGAGTTGGTGTTTTAAATTTTGTTTTAATTCATTTATAAATGTTTTAAGTTGTTTTGATTTTTTGTTGTATTTTACTTTTCTTTTGAACATATTTTGGGTATAAAAAGGGGCAGATATAAGATTTATTCTTCTTCTGCTGCCTTTCATTTTATTTGATTTATTTTTGATTGTATGTTTTTTGAACTTTGTTAATTTTGTACTACAAATGAAACAAATAAACTACTACTACTACTACTACTACTACTACTACTACTACTACTACTACTAAATTTATCGATAAACAAAGTATTTTGAGTTGCTGTCAGTATGGGTTTAGAGCAAATAACTCCACGTCAACGGTATAAGAGGACCAGCACTACAATGGGTGTCTAGTTATTTAAGGGACAGAAAACAGTTTGTACAAATAAATGATAAAAGATCTGAATCGGGTAATATCACATGTGGAGTGCCTCAAGGTTCTTTACTTGGGCCAAAGATATTTATTTTATATGTGAATGATTTAGTAAATGTGTCAGGGTTGTTCAAAATGTGTTTTATTTGCAGATGACACTACGTTTCTTTGTTTTGCTAAAAATATAGAATGGATGTTGGAAATGATGCAAACACAAGTTGCTAAAATACAAACCTGGTTTAAACTTAATAAATTATCATTAAATTTAGATAAAACTAATTATTTGAAATTCAGTAACAGTAAGAGAACTGTAGATGTTCCATTTAGTGTTGATGGTGTTGATCAGTGAGGTGAAGTTTCTGGGTGTCTGACATTGAGAGCTCACATAAATCATTTAAGAACAAAAATAGCCAAATCCATTGCAGTATTGTACAAAGGAAGGGACTTATTTAATGTTAAAGCACTGTTTATGTTGTATAATGCAATAATTGTTCCACACTTGATTCACTGTGTTGATGTTTGGGGAAAAGCGTGTAAAACAATCACAAATCCTATTTTTATTTTACAGAAAATAGCTATAAGAATTATTACCAAAAACATTACAGTCACCATCAAATTCATTGTTCCATCAGTTGAATTTATTGAAATTCTATGATTTGGTTGATTATAGTATTTTGTCAGTTATGTATAAGATAAGACAAGATAAAATAAGATAAAACTTTATTGATCCCACAGTGGGGAAATTTGAACATTACAGCAGCTCAAAACAGGGCTCATAAAAACACATTACCTTCAAACATCCAATTACACTTTGTTAAAAGAGAGAGATGCTACAATTTGAAGGGGATTGAAATGTTTGTTAAACCTAAAGTTAGAACCAGTTTGAAGGAACAAAGTACCTCAGTCCAGGGAATTAAATTAAGGAATAATCTAGAGGATAACGCTAAAAAAGCCAGATCATTGTGTATATTTAAGAAAATGATAAAGGTACATCTGTTGGAGAAATATGTATAAGGCATGAATTGTTACTCAAGAAGGAATTAAACCTTTATTGTTTTTTCTTTCATTTTTTTGTATGTTGTAAATTGAAGATTTTTTTTATTGAATTTATTTAAGAAAAAGGGGCAGAAATCATAAGATTCCTTTCTTCTTCTGCTACCTTTCATTTAATTTGATTTTTCTTTTTGTATGTTGAATTGACGTTGTTTTGTTTTAAATGAATAAACTTTATAAAAAATTATTATTAATTTTGAGTTCTTTC
>NW_013953441.1:22049-25703 GCF_001266775.1 Austrofundulus limnaeus
CTGCAGTACAGTAACACCACTGATCTAAAAACCAGTGCCCACCTGAGTCCTGCTCAACAAATAACTGTTGTCCAGAGATCACAAACCCATCACAAAAGCAAAAAAGTAAAAAATCTTAAAATGTCATGCAGAAAAGCAAGTTAGTACATGACCTAATGCAAGAAAATCTTGTACATTTAATTTGTTTCTCCTTTGTTTAATAATAGTTACATTTTCAGAACTGTTGTTTTTTCATTCCTTAAACAATAAGTTGTTTGGGTCATTCAGAGCTTCCTGACACACTGATTCTCTTTGCCAACACAAAGTTATTTATAACAGTGTGAAACTGGAGAAACAGTATTTGAACTGGAGAAATTTGTGACCTTTATCATAATGTGCAGTCCTTGTATCACAAAGGTCACCAAGGGTATTTTTATTAACTCCCTCTCTGATCTTTTAAAGGATCAACTCGCCACCCGGGAGGAACCGAATACCCTGGATGAAGCTATAAACATGGCTATAAGGATTCACAATTGCCTACGAGAAAGCAGAAGAGAGAGGGATTCAATTCCCATCAGCCCTTTGCCCTGCAGCGGCCGACAAATGCATCCTTCCTTTTCCCCGATTTGAAGGACCGGTCTGAAGGATCCTTACCGGCCCAGCCTATCCCATAATGCATTGCGGCCCGACCGGAGATTTTTTTAAGCTAGTAATGGTGGACGAAGCGAGAGAAAAGATTTAGTTTTAAATAAAAATATGGCGAAATAAAAATTAACTTTTTTTAGCGGTTGTAATTCTAATACTTTTATCATCTGTATAGACATGTTTGTAAATATTATTTTTGTCATAAAAAACGCGAAATAAACATGCACCTACAAAGGGTCAATTAGTTCTTCAAATGTTACATTTAAGTTAATTTTATTGTTTTGTGATGTTAATAATGCTAATATATTGATATTTTTCTAAGTTTGATCTATTTTTTCTTCTGTTTAGCGTTGTCATGGTTGCTAGGTGACATGACGTACGCCGGGGAGGAGGGGAGGCTAGACCGTCCAAATTCACAGCCTCTTTCTTTCCGGTCTTCCCTGTCTACCAAGGACCAGGCCCACCTCGACAGGGTAGTCTGGGTTCTCTGGAGGACCCGAACTGTCTTTTTGGACACAGCATTTATTGGCCCTAGACAGCCGATACTTGAACCCAGTTGGTCAAATGAGGTGTCAATCGAAGAGGAGGGTCTAGACGTCAATTTTGATGCATTGCACATGGACACAAGTGGAACAGGAAACCGATATTACACTTCAAAATAAAACAAATACAAAATGGCTCCTGGTCGCCGACCCCCACCGTCGACCCGACCCGGCTCCGACAGTGATGACCCTGATGACGAATCTGATTATGCTGACGACGAGGAAGAGGTGCTGCAAACAGAATCTGATGACAACAAAGCTGCTGATAACCGTCCTCAGATACCACCTCCCATGAGCACCAACCCAGTGAAGCAAGAACCACCACAGCCAAAGCCGAGACAGGTGACTAAAGCAGCTGCTACAAAGATGGAACTCAGAAAAAGACAGGAAAAGCAAGGTGCAGCAAAAGCCCCCTGCCCCTCCACCTCTCGGTCAAAGACAGGGTACCACAGCTCTGACACTGTGGCACTGAAGACCGCAAAGAAACTGGCTAAGCTGCAGGAGGAAAAAGAGGCTTCTGGAACAAGAAAAAAGTCAAAGTTCTGAGTTTTGCTGATAAAGTGTCTGACCTCACAGAGAAGATTCTGGAAATAACAGCTGAGTATCCAACTCTGAAGACACTCATCATTCATACAGGAAGTGATGAAGTTATGAACCGACAGTCAGAAATCCTGAAGAAGGATTTTATTCTGCTGCTGAATGCAGTTAAAAATCTCAACATGGATGTATTCCTCAGTGGGCCTGTTCCTATAGCCAGAGGAGGAGCTGAGAGGTTCAGCAGACTGTTGGCTCTTAATGGTTTTTTGGAAAAGTCCTGTGTTGACCACTCTGTGAAATATGTGGACAACTTTGATCTCTTCTGGGAAAAAAAACATCTGTTCAAGTCTGATAGAATGACTTTGAACCAACATGGATTGGAGCTTCTGGTTTCCAACATGAAGTACTGTATTTCCTGAACAAAGTTCTGGCTACAGGTAAACCACAACAGCTGACGTCTGAAGGACAGCTGGAGAAAACTAAGATATCAGTGGAACACAGCGTGCCAGTTGTAAGAGATGGAGTTATTTATGCAAATAACTTACCTTACATCTTCTCGTAACAAAGTTAGGAGAGTAAAGTTTTACCAAGGTTTCCTCATTACTTTAATATTTGTCTGTGCAAAGTGAAGTGACACAATTAGGGAACTCAGACTGNAACCCTACTATCAAACAAAGATTGTAAAAACAGATTGACTGCAATAAGATTAAACCTGTTTATATAGGATTTTTGTAGAAATAAACCCTTTTTTAATTGAAATTGGTTTTGTTTAAATGCATTAGTTTTAGCTTTATTTTATTTTGAATAAACAGAGTTGAGAAAACTGTGTTTTAATTGATCTTGGCTGGAAAAAGTTGTAAAAATGTGTGTTTTTGGTGGAAATGGCAAGAGTGTAATACCTTAAATAAACCAGCAGATGTGGCTGTTGTAAAGGACAACACCTCAGCTTTTAACACCTTTGACTGACAGCAGCACCGTGTGCCCTCTGCAGTGACGGAGCGTCTAACGGGAAGTTCCGCCTTCCAAGCGCTCCTCCAGAATAAAAACGGCGGTCCGTTTTTACAGTGCAAAAAGTCATCAAATGGAACAAATGAAACACTTTTGACACTAAATTACCGTATTCAAATCGTAGTTTACAACACAGCGTTTTTGAAAAATCGACAAGCAATAGCTTCTCACTATGCTAGCGATACAGCTTAGCATTAAGCTGGCGGGTTGGACAGGAAGTTCCGTGTGCACCCTCAATCTCCGACCGTCCTAGCGGCTCGGGGTTAAAACTGCACGAAAAATGCCTCTAAACGCGCACAGAGTTCTCTGTTGCGGTTTAAACAACAGTTCGCAGTTTAATTGGTCGCTCAAGGCGCCGAAAACGACTTTTTTCGCCGTTTATCAAGAAGTACCGTTCGGTTTATTCGTCCCGGAAGTGGTTGGAGCTAACTCTGTTAGCTTGTGTTACACTCAAACTCTTCCCCGTATTTCGTTTAACACTTTTACGAGTGGATAAAACTCATATATGTTAGCGAAAATACGGAAATAAGATCAAAACTGCGTTCGCAAATTAGATCTTATCGATGAAATAGCGTTTCGCTATTTATAAGAGCTGATGATGTATTTTCCTTCAGGAAGTGACGTCATTACCTTCATAAACCATGAGAAGCTTAATTTTTATGAGCTTCAATGTTAAAGACTTATTACGACTTAAAATGACCAGAATAACAACAAAATCTGCAGCTTTTTGCTATAATCTGAACACCTCAGTCATAAAATGGTCTTATACATCATTGTTTTTGCCACATGAGTAAGTAATATTTTTTTACTTCTTATCGATGCACAGAGATATATTTTCATGAGAAAAATACTTAAAATGGAGTTCACCATTCATTAATGGGACTCGTACGGGCCACCATTTGTAAGAGATGAGTTATTTATGCAAATAGCTCACCTTTACATC
>NW_013953441.1:29200-31686 GCF_001266775.1 Austrofundulus limnaeus
TCTTGCTTTTTTGTTATTGACCAAATACTTTTTTTCCACCATAAATTGATAATAAATGATTAAAAGACTTTTTTTTCACATTTTGTCTCTCATAGTTGAGGTCTACCTATGATGTCAATTACAGGCCTCTCTCATCTTTTTAAGTGGGAGAACTTGCACAATTGGTGACTGACGAAATACTTATTTTCCCCACTGTATACTTAGGTTTATGTTGACTTGTTTTTTTTAAATACATTAAAGTTTTTTTGTTTTATTGATCATTTAATTGGTGATTTAATGATCAGATGGGGGAGATGTAATGGAACTAATACTTTTATGTTTAAGCAGATAATTCATGACATCCTTTAATGACCTAGGTTTTCATGACATGCTGTTCATCTGCAGATAGAATGATTAAAGTCAGAACAAGATTTGCTAACCACAGATTCTTAGATATCACTTGTGTTTATCTTTGTGTTCTCCATTGACCTTGTATCAAATCTTGCTAAGATGACAGAATGGTGTTTGTTAATATATATGAGGCCTCTCGAGACACAGTGTTCAACAGTAGTGCGGAGACACAGTGACAGAGAGAAGCAGAGGCACAGAGACAGGCCAGGTTCTCTGTGTTTCCTGTTGTTGCAATAAAACTCAGCTGATCATCTCACGGAGTACCTTCATTCTTGGACCACGTATTTCTGTCTTTGTTAAATAAATATTGCCATAACAACTGGTATGCTGTTCTTGTTATGATAATATCCAACATTTTTAAATTTGACTGATCCTCTGTGCAGGGCTCACGCCACGTGTTATAAAAATATCTGTGAAAGACTGAGTCCACAAACTGTGAAATGTGATTTTACAGCTGTCACTGTTTTACACAACATCCCAATTTCATTGGAAATGAAATGAGGTAATTTCCCTGTAAAGAAAGTGACGAAGTTTCACAGCATGGTTTCCACATCTTAGTTTAAAGTTAGTTAAACATAAAAAATCCAAACTAAGATGTGTTATCAGGACACAACTAAAATAATAAAGTCTGTGAAAAATAAATGAGCATATCTGAAGTTTATTATCAAATCAAACTGTTAAAAGCAACAACACAACCAAAACATTTTTATAACAGATATTTTAGGCCTAAATGAACATTTTTCTAAAATTACAACAAAAAAGAAGCTAATATAAAGCAAACATGTTAATGATATTATGGTAATGGAGGAGAAAAAAGTAGAGCTGAGCTCTTTGCACAGGATGGAATTTACCCATCATAATAAATGTAATCACTTGTTCAATATGCTTCTTGCCTGCACAAGGATAACACTGAAGGCAGTTACAGAAGTAAACACGATGATGACATTCAAGACTGTGGCCCAGATGTTGAGACAGCGAGAAGTGGATCCATAGTGTCGAGCACGTTGGACATCACCAACCACCTTCTGATCTCTGGCCTGAAAAAACCCAAACAGATTTTAGGCTTTTAACACCAAAAACATTTCAAACATTCAGAACAGAAACATGCTGAGCTCACACTACACTAGTGTATCCTGAAAGATAATCCACAGGGAAATTAAAAAAATGTAAGGTCTTTCAGCTGAAAAATCACTTTTTTTGGAGCAACTACTCAAAACTCTTATTGAAAAATCTTTAAGATTATATTTCAGACACTTAATTTAAGTGACCTGTAGATGAGGTTCATCATGTTTTGACAAAATGCAGTTGTTGTAAACATTTAAATCAATGAATTATTGCTGCCTTGTTCTCCACGGACCGCTTTGTGACACAGTTTGATGGAATGGGTCACATTTTTCCTCCACTGAAAAAACTGCATTTGTCTTCATTTCATTTCCTTTATTTAACCAGATTTAAAACCCACTTGAGATTGAGATATCATTTTCAAGGGGACATGGGGCCAAACAAACTGTACTCATCATAAAAAGTTACAGAAGTCACAACCATACTAAAATAACAAACATTCAATAAGTTAATCATAAAACACAATAAGTGTAAGAATAAAAATAATTTTATTTTAAACATTGACACTGATTGGTGGAATCATGTAGCTTAATGTTTGAAATAAGATCTGACACTTTGGGTTCAGACTGGAGATGGTTCTCTGCTGTTGAAGCAGCAACACTGAACGTTTGTGTCCTGTTTTCAGTCGACACTGCAGGCACAAGCAAAAGAAAATATTGTTTGAGTGGAGAGCGTAGTAACTGTTAGCTTTTTGTAAGAGTGAACCCAACTAAGACAGAGCTTTCCCAAGTCAAGTTTTAGACATCAGTGAGTATACCTTCAAACAGAGCTCCTGTATACAACTCACAGTGATGTGTGTGTCTGCAGACAGTTAAAACCTCACACTACAGTCATAAACTCTATTCAATTTATCTTAATCTATCAAAATACAGATTATCTGAATTACAATTTTCTTCAATTTAAAAACAATTTCAACAAACTTCTAAGATGATTTTCACTTTCCACATGGTCAGATTATGTATGTATGTATATAT
>NW_013953441.1:33316-34857 GCF_001266775.1 Austrofundulus limnaeus
ATATATATATTACTAACTAAAAGATGGTTTTTTACACTTTACACAAATTCTACAACAAAATTCTTGTTCAGTCTGACCTTGATGGAAAAGATAAATGCTGCCAGTCCAAGACAACAAATGTTTCCGTAGCAGAAGTTGCAAAGGGACCAGATGATGTAGTCTTTCGGAGGCTCTGCAGGGATGTTCACAGTGGTGTACTGAACCACTGTTGGATACCCAGGCTGTCCAGAACCCCCATCAGGTCCCGTCCCCTGCAGTGCAACAGCTTCTGGTGGCCAGGCTCCAGTGGGGTAAGAAGGATTCATTGCTCTGAGCTCAGCTGAAGATTAAAATGAAGTCTGCAGAAATCTGGAGAGCATTTGAAGCGTTGACAGTCACTCATTTACATTTCAGGAAGTTTGAGGTTTACTCCTTTTTTTTCCTTCAATGCACACTAATGAACCAAATGTTGGCTTCCTGCTTTCATTTGCCAACTGTATTTTTCCATTACTTTTTTGAAAATATTCTGTGCTTCCAAAAAATGCTAGTAATTTAAATTGAACCTAATTGGTAATACCTTAATGCAAATTATAGGAACGAAACCGATAGATGTCAGCCTACAAGGTTAGTAAAGACGTGCCTTAATTGTGAGTAGAGGTGTACAAACAGAGTGAAAAACAAATATTTGAAATGCTGTTTTTATTCTTAGTATTTCAGTTCATTTATATAATCACGTTGTTCATGTGTCAGTGGTTCAGTCAAGCATGGGTAAAAATAAAGCAGCCCTCTGCAGTCCTGTCTTCATCAGGCAGGTGCATAGACATGCTTGTTTTTCCCACAGACACTTCAGGAACATGTATATACTGTAGATTTTAATAGAGTTATCACACAGTGGAATGGCCACAAACAACCATTCATAATTAACTAAATCAAAATGCTGACAGATTGTAAGGCTTTATGCAGTTAAATTTAACATGTTTGAAGCTGCAGTTAAGACAGATTAGTCTCCCACCATTTTAATGCTGATTACAAGCTTTATGACAGTTAACTGGCTGATACAAACAAGTGTTTAGAATTGACCCAAACCATCATTAACACTAATTTGACCCCATCTGTGAGAATAATTAGGTCAGGTCTGATCTTGTTCTTGTTAGAGGAAAGTGCTCCTCTGCCCTTATAGCAGCGATGACCCGGAGCTTTAAGGCCTCACATCTTAGAAGAGGCAGCGATGGCAGAGGCTCCTGGACGGCTGAAGACTCGCACATTTGTGTTCTGAGGCAAAGAGACATGAGATCAACATTTTTAAAGTTCAAGGTAAAAACTGCTGGAATTACAATTAAAAACAGCTAATATTACAGATGTGTGCTTTTCCATCCAAGACGTGACTTCACATTGCACTCACTGTTTAAACAGGCTGCTACGGTGGATGCTACTTTTCACAAGTTGTTGGCAATCACAATTACATCCTCACAAAAAAGGAACAATGGGCCTCATGCAAGAACCGTTGGTACGCACAGATTTGTTCTTAAGTTGTGCGTACGAGTGATTTAGGAGAATTTGTG
>NW_013953441.1:35938-37388 GCF_001266775.1 Austrofundulus limnaeus
GACGTGACATGTTCGTACGAACCCTTTGTACGAACAAAAGTAAGAGAAATTTAGGAGAAGAATACGAACATGTTCTTGCATGAGGCCCACTGTTTCTACATGTTTGGACCATGTAACACTGCATTGTGTAATAAAATCAGGCTTCAAACTGTAATAAAGCTTTAAGTGTTCATTTCTTCCTACTACTCCTTTCCAAACAGAAAAGTATTGGTAAGCTAATTATTTGGTTCTTGTTTATGTATGCACATGTTTTCTCTGTCCTACTGATTCCTTGTTTTCTTGTTTTTAAAAGTCTGTTTAAAATAAATAAAAACAAAATGTAATAAAACTGCAAAAAAACTACATTATGTAATAATTAACAAAAAAATGTAAAAGTCTTCAATGCATTTTCTCTCAGCCACAATATGTAATATCACATTTCGTAGTGATTTTTACAAAATGTGGTGGTTGCTCTGTTTAACAATGATAATGTAATAAACGATCATAAACCAGTGTTTGGGTTCATTTTAATAAATACACTTGTATTAAATGATCATGTTGCAGATACTACACATTAAAATCTTTGAAATTTTGCTGAATAAATGCCTAAATTTTCATCATTTAGTTATGTATTCATAGCCAGATTTCGTTGTATTAACCAACACAAGGCCACAGGAGCATGGTGCACATGGTGCACAATGTGACCCATGCACACCCACAGGTTTGTTTTTATGTCAATTTTATATCCTAACCCTGACCATTTACCCTATAATTAACTTCACAGGTACCTACCTGACCACAAAACTAACCTAAATTCAATTCACACCTTGGTCCTAAACCCCCGCACCCCCACCCCATTCCAAAATTAGCCCTTGGTCCCCACGAGGCTGCCTTTTTCTGGAAATTGGTCCCCACGATGAATCAAAATGTGACATCCCCCCTAAAATTAACCATTACTGGTCTATAGTTAAACCTAACCTGACCAAGAACATAATACACAACATACCTCTAAACCTAACTAGTAAAATTAACCATTACTGGTCTATAGTTAACCCTAACCTGAACCAGAACTTAACTCACACCATACCTCTAAACCTAACAAGTAAAATTAACCATTACTGGTCTATAGTTAACCCTAACCTGAACCAGAACTTAACTCACACCATACCTCTAAACCTAACTAGTAAAATTAACCATTACTGGTCTATAGTTAACCCTAACCTGAACCAGAACTTAACTCACACCATACCTCTAAACCTAACTAGTAAAATTAACCATTACTGGTCTATAGTTAACCCTAACCAGAACCAGAACTTAACTCACACCATACCTCTAAACCTAACTAGTAAAATTAACCATTACTGGTCTATAGTTAACGCTAACCTGAACCAGAACTTAACTCACACCATACCTCTAAACCTAACTAGTAAAATTAACCATTACTGGTCTATAGTTAACCCTAACCTGAACC
>NW_013953441.1:38578-39198 GCF_001266775.1 Austrofundulus limnaeus
CCTGACCAAGAACATAGTACACAACATACCTCTAAACCTAACAAGTAAAATTAAACATTACTGGTCTATAGTTAACACTAACTTGAACCAGAACATAGTACACAACATACCTCTAAACCTAACAAGTAAAATTAACCATTACTGATCTATAGTTAACCCTAACCTGACCAAGAACATAGTACACAACATACCTCTAAACCTAACAAGTAAAATTAACCATTACTGATCTATAGTTAACCCTAACCTGACCAAGAACATAGTACACAACATACCTCTAAACCTAACAAGTAAAATTAAACATTACTGGTCTATCGTTAACACTAACCTGAACCAGAACTTAACTACTACTGTAACCAAGGCAATATGTTGTGATATTTTTGGTCCAAAAATTCTATTAAATAAAAACCTCTTACTGGAAGAAAAATGAAAAACCAAAATTCATTGTCTCAGAAAATTCTAATATCACACAGACATACTTTTGATACATTTAGCTGTGTTCTGCTTTGTATGTGTTTTATTTTATTTGTTTCATATTTCATCCATGTTTTCAATTATTAGACTAAATTTGCCAATAAATAGTTTGAAAATATATTTTTTGCATAAATTAATTAATATTAATT
>NW_013953441.1:39285-42151 GCF_001266775.1 Austrofundulus limnaeus
GCTGGCAGGAAAGTTGACATTTTAAACCTTAATAAAAAATCGATACAGGGCTTTAGAATATCGATACAGTATCGGGAAATGAAATATTGCGATATTTCAGTGTATCGATATTTTCTTACACCCCTAGTTATTACATAATGAGGCTGAGAGTATTACAAAACGTGTTGAAGACTTGTTACATTTTACATCAGTTCTTACATAATGCAGTTTTATCATAGTTTGAAGCCTGATTTTATTACACATTGTGGCGTTATGGAGCAGTTTTTCTTTTTTTACCTTCGTAGCTTCTGCATTATACTTGTCGAGGAGGGCCTGAACCCTGCTTCCATAGTCTGGATGGACGGCCTTCAAGTTCTCCACCTGCATGCAGAAAATCAATCAAATGTCAGAGAACTTATGGAGTAAACCACAATCTGATGACTGGAGGCTCACTGACATCATCAAACCTTGTAACAAGGTTTTATTGGCTCTACAAACATACTGAAAGCTTGTGCAAACAGCACAAAGCATCCTGACCACAAGTTGAAAATTAATCTGAACTTTAGCAGGAAGTGAAGCTTGTGTTGACATAAAACCACAGGTTTGTGTTGCTGAGTGAAGAACATCCTGTACACCTGTAAACAGTGGCAGCTCACATGATACAGCTTGGTGTCTTTAGTAATGACAAAAACAAGAAACATTACTGAAGTGCAACAAAAACAAACTAAAACTGACAAAGTCTGGTTTAATGCCACCACTCATTTCAGCTTTTATATGTTCTGCTCAAATTCAAGTCAAAGATTCACAGAAGAAAAGCAAAACAACTGAAAAAAGCAGGAGAGAAACTTCTAAAAGCAAAGACAGAAGATAAATAAGGGGGAGTAAATGGAGCTTTCACTTATTTTCATACTTTCAGTTACAGTCTCCTCTCTCCAGCATTTTACAATCACAGGTGATGAGCATGAACGAGCAATTTTTTCCCCCAATATTATCTTTATTGGTTTTACAACAATGCTTTCTACAATGTACTGGACATAAGTGTGCTCTCATATCAAAGGAAAAAGAGTGGTTAAATCATTGTCCATCATTCAACTTGCCTTTCTTTGCCAGTCAAGACATTGAGATCTCCTAGAGCAGCACTTATTACATGCAGAGTTTATAAGAAAAGCAAAACAACTCCCTTAGCCCCCTACCCCATGACAACCCTGAGAAAAGAAAACAACAATTATGGTAACAACGGTTTCCCTATTTTCAAGAGTTAGCCCAAATCATTTTAGTAATTTTTGTGATTCAGAAAAACAAACTTTAATGTATATTTCAAAGAAATCAAGCATACAAATAAAAGACATTGTCTTAGAACATTGCACTGCAGGGGACCAACTATCCTTCATCCGCCCCACCCCTCACAACCATGCTCAATATATATTGCATAAAAGGACCCCAAATATTTTGAAATAATGATAGTTTCTCTTTAATAATGTAAGTAATCTTTTCCAATGGTAATGTTGTGGACATTTCTTTAATCCAGGTAGTGAATTTCGGTTTTATGGTACTTTTCCATGAAAGTGCTATGACTCTCTTTGCAAGTAGTAAACATAAATCCACGGCAGGAATTATTTTTCTTGACATATAATGTCTATCAGGATACAAACCTAGAATGAACAATTTGGGGTCCAAAGCTAGTTTTATATCTAATATAGCCTCTAAAGCTTGTTTAATCTCCCTCCAGAATTGTTGAACTTTCTTGCATTTCCAGACACAATGGAAGAAAGTTCCCTTCTCTTCTCCACATCTAGTACACAGGTCTGGGATGGCACCATTATGGCTTTTCTGGAGTCACATACTGTATCCTTGTTAAAGAGATTTGGCTCTTTTTCAGGCTACAAAACAAATCTTCTTAAGAGCGAATGTTTCCCCATAAATTCCTTAAGTCTCTCACTTAAACAGTCTGAAATCCCTTTTAGACTTTGCCCTGCAGGATTTAAATACCTGGGAATAAATGTAACTCGTTCTCTATCTACTCTATATTCATCTATTTTCTCTCCCTTGATCACTCAGATACAATCAGACTTTCAGAGATGGAGATCCCTGCCTTTGTCCCTAATTGGTCAGATTAATACAGTTAAGATGAATGTTCTGCCTCGATTGCTATTTTTGTTTCAGTGTATCCCTGTATTTTTACCTAAAGTATTTTTTTAAAAATTAGACCAGATGGTCACAGTTTTATTATGGGGAGGGAAACATCCCCATAAAAGTGAAAAAAATCACTGTTACAGAGACTTACATTTGATGGGGGTCTAACTTTGCCAAACTTTTTATTTTACTATTGGTCTGCCCACATTCACAAATTGACTTACTAGATGCAATCAAAAGAACTTTTATGGTGCAAATTAGAGCACCTATCGTGTAACTCTTCATTGGAGGCTTTACTGACCTCTCCTCTTCCATTTAACCCTTATCCTTATACAAAAAACCCTGTGGTGCAGTCCAGTCTTAAGATTTGGTCACAATACAGGAATCATTCTGCACTTCTGCATCAGTAATTATGCCTATCATGCAAAATTATCTATTTTCCCCTGGTCTTATTGATAGTACTTATACAGTGGGGAAAATAAGTATTTAGTCAGTCAYCAATTGTGCAAGTTCTCCCACTTAAAAAGATGAGAGAGGCCTGTAATTGACATCATAGGTAGACCTCAACTATGAGAGACAAAATGTGAAAAAAAATTTGAGAAAATCATTTTGTCTGACTTTTAAAGAATTTTTTTGCAAATAATGGTGGAAAATACTGTAAGTATTTGGTCAATAACAAAATTTCATCTCAATACTTTGTTGTATATCCTTTGTTGGCAATGACAGAGGTCAAACGTTTTCTGTAAGTCTTCAC
>NW_013953441.1:43098-47192 GCF_001266775.1 Austrofundulus limnaeus
GTGAAGACTTACAGAAAACGTTTGACCTCTGTCATTGCCAACAAAGGATATACAACAAAGTATTGAGATGAAATTTTGTTATTGACCAAATACTTACAGTATTTTCCACCATTATTTTCAAAAAAATTCTTTAAAAGTCAGACAAAATGATTTTCTCAAATTTTTTTTCACATTTTGTCTCTCATAGTTGAGGTCTACCTATGATGTCATTTACAGGCCTCTCTCATCTTTTTAAGTGGGAGAACTTGCACAATTGGTGACTGACTAAATACTTATTTTCCCCACTGTATCATTTATATATAAACAACTTATGGATTTAGATATCCTTTCAGTGACTAAAATAAGAGAAGCTTGGGAACAGGAGTTAGGTATACATTTTTCAAATGAACAATGGGAGAAAGCAACATCCAGTGTTCGTTATAGTACGTCTTGTGCTAGATTGCAACTTATTCAGTTTAAGGTATTATATAGGATTCATTATTCAAAATCCCGTTTGTCTAAGATTTATCCACATGTGGTAGATCAGTGTGAGAGGTGTCATGCCAGCCCATGTAACCTGAGTCATATTTTTTTTTCATGCCAGAATCTCTATAACTTTTGGAATCAATACTCAGTTATTCTCTCCAAAGCTCTCGGTATCCAAGTCTGCATGGACCCTTTCTTAGCTGTTTTTGGGCTTCCAATCAATGCTGTAATAATGAACTCCGCTCAGTCTAAAATATTGGCCTTTACATCACTTTTAGCCAGACATTGTGTTTTACTTCTTTGGAAATCATCTTTATTTCTTTATGGTTTCGAGATGTTATGTCATTTCTTAAACTGGAAAAGATCGGTTTTACAAAACAAGGCAACTATGGAAAATTTGATCAAATATGGGGCTCTTTTCTGAACTATTGCAAGTCATTAAAGAACTTACCTTCTGAATGATAGTTCCCTGCCCCCATTATTGTATTTTATTGTTATTATTTTTGTTTTTAATTTAGTTTTTTGTATGTGTACATGAATGTATTTATTTGAAAACTTTTAGTTTAATGTCTGCATAAAACAAAAAGAAAATATGGGAAAAACATGATTGTAACTGTTCACTAAATGTTGTATTTCCCTAATAAACAAATTATAAAAAAACTTAGAGAGGACTTGATGTTAACACAAACTGAAGTCTTGTGGCTTCAAGTTCATTTTCCACATTTAAGACCTCTTTTGGTTGGATGTGGCTACAGGTGTGTGTGTGTGTGTGTGTGTGTGCCCTGATTCAAGTCATATTTTCCAGTGTGAATGTGGTGAACATGTCATTTTAAAAACGTCTGTGGAATGAACCTGAGAACAAACTGTTCTACAGTATGACAGAAATGAAAACAACAAAACCACACATCAGAGTTGTTGGTCTATGCAACATCCTGTTACCGAAATTAAAGAAATCTCTAACTGGTTCAAACCAGTTAGAGATTCTTTTACACCATCAGTATGCAGTTAGGAAACTTGTCTATTTCACTAGTAGTATAAAAATCTTGTGTTTTCACATAAAAACAAACAAAAACAAAGCATAGTATAAGTGTCAGGATGTAGTGTTTGCTCTGCATGGGGACACGTATGATGACCACTCACCATTCGTTTCTGGATAAAGAGCTGAGCTCCCTTCAGGGCTCCTGCCATGTTCTGGCACAATCTTTGGCGCTCCTCCTCATTCAGCACTTGGGTGTAGAAGACACGAACCTGAAACCAAATGGACAGAAATTCACCTTTGAAGAAACTGGTTTCTTTTATAGAGTTAACTCTGGCCTCACGTCAACACACTCATCATCAGCCCTGTGCTGGGATCGTGTGCAGAAGTCTGCTCACCTTCACACACTGCTGCACAGTTATTAATACATACTTGACTCTCCAGCTCAACTGAAACTGATAATGTGTCATATTTATATTAACACCTATTAACCTCCAAACAACAAGCTTGAGAAAAACTTCTATCAATAAGTCAAGAAGACTTTCTACTGAAGAGGACAGGAAGATTAAAGCTGCAGGTGGAAAAAAACTAAACTGAAAACATGAAGCAAAATAAAAAAATGTAAGCTGCAATAAACATGGTGAAATGATAAAGTCTGCAAGTTCAGAGAAAATGTGGCAGAAAATAATTCCTTTCAGCAACCAGTGTTTGACTAATTGTAGTGTACCTTTAAAATGTCTGACTGGAAACAAGCATCACCATTACAAATCCATGAACAACCCATAATGTAGCAGGGACTGGCCTGAGGCTTGTTACACTCACATTTTAACAATACTAAACAAAAAGTGGCAGAGAATCTTTAAACTATTTTATGAAATGAATTAGTATGAATTAGAATTATTACTAATTAGTATGAATTAGAATTGTTATGACCCCCACTACACGAAGCGGGGGTCATATTGTTTTTATATGTTTTCTAGAGATATTTGGTCAACCGTAGCACAGAAATTAGTGCACCTAGCAACATGACATCTGGTGGGGCTATAGATGTAGTAGCCCACCTACACTGCAGGAGAAAAAAATGAAATAATCACAATTTTGCCATAGACTCCATATTTTAAGTGGGGGCGCCATTTCAAAATCTGGTGTCTGGATATAAAAACATGTTTAAGACTCAAACTCTTCCACGTGGGAACTTCCGACTCAGTCGTTGTTGTCGTTGTTGTTTGTTGAAAGGCTATCAGTTTGGCAGAGAGTTTGGTGAGGCCTTGGACAAAGACTCTCGGTCAGCTCCGAGGATATTCTGGTAAACCACGCAGTGGCTGAGGCGGGGGAAGCAGCACTTCACTAACACTGCTCAGTGAAGGTGGGGTGCTGCTGACCTCAACCAGTGATGTCGTCGGGAGGTGGAAGGAGTAGTTCTTGGACCTTCTCAATCCCACCAGCACGTCTTCTATGGAGGAAGCAGAGTCTGAGGACTTTGGTGTTGGGTCTGTCCATAACTGGAGCTGAGGTGACTGAGGTAGTTAAAAAGCTCCACGGTGGCAGGGCTCCAGGGGTGGATGAGATCCGCCCTGATTTCCTCAAGCCTCTGGATGTATTGGGGCTGTCCTGGTTGACATGTCTTTGCAACATCACATGGACATCAAGGGCAGTGCCACTGGTTTGGCAGACTGGGGTGGTGGTTCCTCCCTTTAAAAAGGTGGAGCGGAGGGTGTGCTCCAATTACAGAGGCGTCACTCTCCTTAGCCTTCTGGAGGAACAATGTGGGTTCTGTCCTGGCCGTGGAACAGTGGACCAACTCTTTACCCTCACTAGTGTCCTCGAGGGGTCATGGGAGTTTGCTAATCCAGTCTACATATGTTTTGTGGACTTGGAGAAGTCATCGACTCAGTCAGAAAAAGGAGGGTCGCTCTCTCCAGGTTGGGGTGACGTTCTGCCTCAAGTGGAGGAGTTCAAGTATCTCAGGGTCTTGTTCACAGTGAGGGAAGAATGGAGTGTGAGATTGACAGATGGATCAGTGCAGCTTCCACAGTTTTACAGACTCTGTACCGGTCTGATGTGGTGAAGAGGGAGCTGAGCCAGAAGGTGAAGCTCTCAGTTTACCAGTGTGTCTACGTTCCTACCCTCATCTATGGTCAGGAGCTTTGGGTAGTGACTGAAGAAGGAGATCACAGATCCAAGCAGCTGAAATGAGTTTCCTCTGCAGGGTGTCTGGGCTCTCCCTTAGAGATAGGCTGAGAAGCTCAGTCATCCAGGAGGGACTCAGAGTAGAGCCGCTGCTCCTCCACGTCCAGAGGAGCCAGTTGAGGTGGTTCATCTGGTTAGGATGCCTCCTGGATGCCTCCCTAGGGAGGTGCTTCAGGCATGTCCAACTGGGAGGAGACCCAGAGGAAGACCCAGAGGAAGACCCAGAGGAAGACCCAGGACATGCTGGAGAGAACTCAGCTGGTCTGGGAACACCTTGGAGTCCTCCCAGAAGAGCAGGAAGAGGTGTCTGAGGAAAGAGAGGTCTGGACTTCCCTGCTCAAACTGCTACCCCCGTGACATGACTTAGGATGAAGAGGAAGGAAGGAAGGAAGGAAGGAAGGAAGGAAGGAAGGAAGGAAGGAAGGAAGGAAGGAAGGTCTTTAAGCTCTGAACAAACATGACC
>NW_013953441.1:47849-49287 GCF_001266775.1 Austrofundulus limnaeus
GGATAGAGCTTCATCAGAGCTAAACAACAAAAGTGATTTTACATGTCCAGACACCCCCCTCTTTGAAAGGAGCCCCCTCCTCAAATATGGGGTCTATCATAAAACCGTTGGCTGGAGCAGTGTAGGTCAGACTCATCTACAGTCCTGACTCATTTCATGTTGATCGGTGCAGCTGTTTGTGTGCTACTGTTGACCAAAAATCACTGAAATAAATAAATAAATAAAATAAACAGTACGAAAACAACAGGACTCCTGCTTACGCTTCATGTGTGGGGGTCATAATAATACCCATTTTCAACAATTTTCACCTAAACTACAATTTCTTTTCACCGTGTGGCACCCAGGGTCATCAGGGTCACTAGAGTCAACAGTTACTTACTCAGGATTCAGAAGATATATAATACACTCATACGGTCTCTGTGGGAGGTGATTGTGAGCTTTACTTAGAAGTCAGAGGCTTAAGCCAGAATGTTAACTTGTTCTTGGGTGTGCATGTACATCTAGTTTTTTAATTATTTAAAAAAAAAAACTAATGAAATCAGCAACTGTAGAAATTTACACTTGCATAAACTTTAACACTTAACTTTGATATCATAAGAATTTTTTTCTTCTTCTGCTGCCAGGGTTAGGGTTTCATTTTATTTTGTTTATTTTATTTTCATTTTATTTTATTTGTATTGTTTTGTTTTGTGAAATATTTTGTTTGTTTTTTAATGAAATGAGTAAATGAATTGAATTGGGGAATAAAACAACACTGTATATGTGTGTTATCACACTAATTTGAACCAAAAAATGGTCTGGACCATAGACTATTTATAGGTAGAAACCAGTAAAGACCTTCATGATTACCTGTGTGACATTATCATCATCTGCACTGTTGAAACGAGCCACATCAGGGGAAACCCTGAACCTGGACTCCAGGTACCGAGGCTCACACTCCGGGGCACTGAAGCTGTTTGGAAAGTAGTTTGGAGCTCCCCCTAGTGACCAGACAAAAAACAACACCAGAGAACAGTTGAAAAGAACATTACAAAAAACTTTTAAACAATTTTTAATCTTTAAATAAATAAATAAATAAATAATGACTCAGTTTACCAACTTGGCTACAGCTTCAACTGAAATATTAGTACCTACAATCAGAGTTGTATAAAGTACCACAAAGTGATACTTGAGTAAAATTATCTTACCAAAAACTTACTTTGGTAAAAGTTAAAGTGTCCTTTAGGAATATTACTTGAGTAAAAGTGTTAAAGTATGTGATATTTGTTGTAGTTAAGTATTAAAAGTGTTAAAGTATGTGATATTTGTTGTAGTTAAGTATTAAAAGTCAAAGTATAGATTGAAAATGAGCAGTTAGATTTTCTGTAAGGACATTTATTAGGAGGTGACCTCCCCAAAAACTGCAGAAATGACTGTTGTATTAAAAGAATGAATGGAT
>NW_013953441.1:49413-52127 GCF_001266775.1 Austrofundulus limnaeus
TATTTAAGTTTCAAGCAAAACATTTAGCTTACACGCAATACACAATGTTATATATTTATACTTCTCATTCAACCACAGTTAAATTCACTCTATCTAGGAGGCTCAGTTTATATGGATAGTTTTTATTTTTACAACAACAAGCTGCAATGAAAACAAGCAGAAATGAAATAAAACTAATGACTTTATACTTCTTGTCTTTTTTTAATGTAGTGAGTAGAAAGTACAGATAATTGTGTGAAAATGTAAGAAATAGAAGTATAAAGTAGGCTGAAAAATAATTACTCAAGTAAAGTACAGATACCCAAAAACTCTACTTAAGTACAGTAAAGAAGTATTTGTACTTAGTTACCGGTACGTTACAGCTCTGCCCACAATAATGGGTCATTCCACAGTTAAAGATCAGAAGAAAAAGTCAGTTTTAAAGAAAAAGAAATGTCCACAGTGACAGTGGGAGGACCTTTCTGATGTTAGAGGAGCTGCCTTTAATTTATTATTTCACACCGTGAAAGGTTTGAAGTAGGAATGTACAATACTGACACCAGTACCAGTGATACTGGTCATTTTAGAGCAAAACACATCAGTCCAATAAGCATAAATGGGCTGATATTAACGTTGGATCCTCATTTCCCACTTGTTGCAGTTGTGCTTCTGTTTCAAGAAGGAAAGCAGTTGGTGGAGTGGCCTCTGTCTGAGTTTGATCGTGAAGCTGTGCAGTCAGGAATAAGTAGAGCCGTGTCAGTCTGGTAGACTCTTTTTATACATACAATTTTGTGTTATAACAGTAAAAATTAGTTATTGGTCATATCAGCAATATTAATATCAGATGAAAGCATGTGACTTTAACGTTTTGAACTGACTGACAAAAAAATGCAACTGTACATTAATGAAGCGTTGCTGCACCTCTGTACAGGAGGTCAGTGCAGGGGGCGGAGCCACTTAATCATCCAGTTATTGGAGTAGAGGACTTTAAACCAGTCGTGCTGCAGTTTTAGCAAATCAACACTTAGTGAAGTAAAAAAATAATAAATAAAAAAGCTTAAAAAAGGTGGCAGTGACACAAAGTGTTACATTTTTTAAGAAGCATGGAACTAAAACAAAGTTAAATAAGTTTTATGTAAAGTCATGGCTCTGTGCTCAGTGTGGGGTCAAACTGTACCACGTCTACAACCTAATGTTTAATGTTTGCAGACATTAAAGCTGCGTTAGTCCAGTCTGTTGTCTGACCTCAGGCTGTAGAACTGAACTGTGGCGTACCCTGGTTGTCAGTGAAGCACATGGGACCATCACGCTGGTAGTTGGCCACGCGGGCCCTGTAGGGGCAGTTGACAGGCAGCTGGAGGTAGTTTGCTCCCAGCCGGTGCCGATGTGTGTCGGGGTAGGAGAAGAGCCGGCCCTGAACACAAACACAGGAGAGGAAAAGGTTTCTGGAGAACACAAACTAATAAAAACGTCTGTTACCTGCAGCATCTTGTCTGGACTGGGCTCGATGCCTGGAGGCATGTTGCTGGGGTCAAAGGCCAGCTGCTCCACTTCTGCAAAGTAGTTGACTGGGTTCCTGTTCAGGACCAGTTTGCCCACAGGAATCAGAGGGTAATCTTTATGGGGCCACACCTGGAAAAAGGCATTCATTAAAATGAGGTATTTTTAATAAAATGTCAGCCTTGATAAGTTCAATACATTTAGTTCTGTTCCTAGAACAACAGGTCATGGTGGAGGAGTAGCTGCAGTTTATAAGTCTGAACTATTAATTAATGCTAAATCTAACATTAGTTATAATCAGTTTGAGTCTTTGTCCCTCAGTCTCTCATTTAAAATGGAAATCAGAAAAACCTCTGTTACTAGCTGTTATTTATCGTCCTCCAGGCCCTTATTCTGTTTTTATCAGAGTTCTCAGATTGTCTGACAGGTTTATTATTAAAACCTGATAAAATTATAATAATGGGAGATTTTAACATTCATGTTGATGGTGAAAGTGATAGTTTAAATATAGCTTTTAGTAATTTAATTGAGTCAGTTGGTTTTAGTCAAAATGTCCACAGACCTGCTCACTCTGTTCATCACACTGATCTGGTTCTGATGTTTGGTGTAGAGTTAGAACTGAATGATTTATCCTCACAGTCCTGTTCTCTCTGACCATTTTTAATAACCTTTGAGTTTACATTAGTTAACTTTATATTTACTGAGAGTAAACTTCATTATAGTAGATGTTTATCAGGGAACACTGTAGTTAAATTTAAAGAATGTCTTCCATCTTTATTTTCCTGTCTTACAGAATAATGTAACAGAGAACAGTAACTTACATGGTCTTGTTGATAATATTATAACTTTAATACAAACTTCTCTTGATGAAATTGCTCCACTAAAAAAGAAAGTTATCGATCGGAGGAAGCCGACTGCTTGGTTTAATTCAGAGTTACGTTCTTTAAAACAGACATCTGTCTCTTTCCTGTCCTCCAACCAGCTGGTCGAGGCAGATGGTCTCCTGTCCTGAGCCTGGTTCTGCTGGAGGTTTCTTCCTGATTAGCAGGGAGTTTTTCCTCTCCACCGTTTGCTCAGGATGGAGACTGTGATGAAGTGATTCAACACAATCTGTACAAATAAACTGAATTGAGTATTCAGAGTATTTGGAGTATTCAGAGTATTTGGAGTATTCAGAGTATTTGGAGTATTCAGAGTATTTGGAGTATTCAGAGTATTTGGAGTATTCAGAGTAT
>NW_013953441.1:52137-53882 GCF_001266775.1 Austrofundulus limnaeus
CCAGAAGAAGGTGCACCTGGACCAGTCCCGGACCAGTTCTTCTGTGTTTGTCTGTCTCTTTCCTGTCCTCCAACCAGCTGGTCGAGGCAGATGGTCTCCTGTCCTGAGCCTGGTTCTGCTGGAGGTTTCTTCCTGATTAGCAGGGAGTTTTTCCTCTCCACCGTTTGCTCAGGATGGAGACTGTGATGAAGTGATTCAACACAATCTGCTGCTTTCTTCTTTACATTGTTCTTTTTATCTACAGTGTCCTGAGACAACGTATGTTGGGACTTGGAGCTGTAGAAATAAACTAGAACTTAAAGTGTTTCTATTTCTAAAACAGGAAGTAAATATTTAACCCTGGTGGAATATGAGTGCTGTTAGATTAGAGAACAGATACAGTACCTTAGTGAGATCAAAGGGGTTGAAGGGGAAACTCTCAGCCTGCTCAAAGCTCATGACTTGGATGTAAAAGGTCCAGGATGGGTAGTTGCCATTTGCGATAGCATTGAACAGGTCTCCCAGTGCATAGTCTGGGTTGGTGGATGCCAGACGGTCTGCCTCCTCCACTGGAAGGTTTTTGATTCCTTGATCAGTCTGGAAGTAGATTAAAAATGATCCCAGTTATGCATGAGTGAGCTCAGAGGACACAGGCAGTTAATGTGGTTTGATGCAGACCTTGTAGTGGAACTTGCAGTAAACACACTGTCCACCAGCGTTGAGCAGTTTGAAGGTGTGAGAGCCATATCCATTCATGTGACGGAAACCATCAGGCAGGCCTCGGTCACTGAACAGGAACGACACCTGATGAGACAAAAGACTCATTCAAACATCAAATACCTTTCACTTTGGTCTGCAGCAATTACTTTAGCTAAGAATGAATGTTGATTTGTAAACTGACATGCCAACGGCCACTAAAGAAGTACTCTTTATGTACAAAACTGTCCAAACACAAACAGTCCCAGGCTCAGACACAGCTACCTGATGGAGACTCTCAGGCCTCAGGCTCCAGAAGTCCCACACCATGTCAGGGTCCTTCAGGTGCGTTTGAGGATTACGCTTCTGAGAATGGATGAAGGATGGGAACTGAAAGCAGAGAAGATGAGTGATGAACTTCACGAGTTGTACCTGATGATGCTCCTCTCACAGCATGTTGTACACCTGGCCCTACAACAACTCTGAACCCTGAATCACCAGCATGGCATCCCTGATGAAGAAGATGGGGGTGTTGTTGCCCGTCAGGTCCCAGTTGCCCTCTTCGGTGTAAAACTTGACAGCAAAGCCTCTAGGATCTCGCACTGTGTCTGCTGAGCCAGACTCTCCGGCTGGAGGAGCAGAAAAACAAACAGGAGTTAGACTTCACAAGATAACCTGTAGCTGTTTCATGAGAGGCGGTTATTTTTATACTTTTACTGCATGCTTTATCTAAAACTCACATCAATAAGACTGAAAAATACAAACATGACATGATGACAACAGAAATATTTCCTACCTGTTAAAATGTAAACAATGGTTCATTAACCAAAACAACGATTGTCACATGTGCTGTTTGTTTCCATGTTCCTGTTCCTGTTCCTGTTTCACACAGATCCAAACTCTCAGCCCTGACCAGTGGTGGACAAAGTACTCAACTCTAGTACTTGAGTAAAAGTATTGATACTCGTGGTCAAATCTACTCCACTACAAGTAAAAGTTACTCAGTCAAAAATCTACTCAAGTAAAAGTACTGAAGTACTTACTTTTGAAAATACTTAAGTATTCAGAAG
>NW_013953441.1:55149-57170 GCF_001266775.1 Austrofundulus limnaeus
AGCCACAGCTACAGTACACTGATGCTAAGCTACATGTAGCCACAGCTACAGTACACTGATGCTAAGCTACATGTAGCCACAGCTACAGTACACTGATGGTGCTAAGCTACATGTAGCCACAGCTACAGTACACTGATGGTGCTAAGCTACATGTAGCCACAGCTGCAGTACACTGATGGTGCTAAGCTACATGTAGCCACAGCTGCAGTACACTGATGGTGCTAAGCCACACTGTAGCCACAGCTGCAGTACACTGATGGTGCGTGAGTTGCTAGCAGCATGAGTTGCTAGCAGCCTGTGTTGCTAGCAGCCTGTATTGCTAGCAGCCTGTGTTGCTGGCAGCCTGTGTTGCTGGCAGCCTGTGTTGCTAGCAGCCTGTGTTGCTAGCAGCCTGTATTGCTGGCAGCCTGTGTTGCTGGCAGCCTGTGTTGCTAGCAGCATGTGTTGCTGGCAGCCTGTGTTGCCGGCAGCCTGTGTTGCTGGCAGCCTGTGTTGCTAGCAGCCTGTGTTGCTAGCAGCCTGTGTTGCTAGCAGCCTGTGTTGCTGGCAGCCTGTGTTGCTAGCAGCCTGTGTTGCTAGCAGCCTGTGTTGCTAGCAGCCTGTGTTGCTAGTTGCTCGCAGCCTGTGTTGCTGGCAGCCTGTGTTGCTAGCAGCCTGTGTTGCTAGCAGCCTGTGTTGCTAGTTGCTAGCAGCCTGTGTTGCTGGCAGCCTGTGTTGCTAGTTGCTAGCAGCCTGTGTTGCTAGCAGCCTGTGTTGCTAGCAGCCTGTGTTGCTAGCAGCCAGTGTTGCTAGCAGCCTGTGTTGCTGGCAGCCTGTGTTGCTAGTTGCTAGCAGCCTGTGTTGCTAGTTGCTAGCAGCCTGTGTTGCTAGTTGCTAGCAGCCTGTGTTGCTAGCAGCCTGTGTTGCTAGCAGCCTATGCTGGTATCGTTAATGTCACCGTTAATTCGGAAGCTTATCTATCAGGTCAAAATTCATCAGGTGGAAGCAGTCCTGAAAATATTCTGGTTTTCGGTAGCATCCCTCCTCACCACAGACTAATGATCCAACATGTTTTACAACATTACCTGAGCAGAAACGTATGTGTACATGTACAAACACAGTGACAGTAAAACCTGACAGAAGTCCTGAATAGTTCCGTTAACATCCTGTCTGTTTAGAGAAGTTAGCTTGTTTTAACTGGTTACGGTTAGCTGCTAGCAGACACTGACCTTTGTTTCACAGTAACCTGAACACAACAGCAGCTCAGCACGACTCAACTACAGCTCTTCCTAATGATTTCTGCTGCTACTAATGAACCAAAGACACACTAACCAGCTCCTTTAGCATGCACCACCCTCTCTGGGATTCGTTCACGGTCGAAGTGGGCCATCTCATCTGTGAAGACCACATCCTGGACCAGCAGGGGTCCTCTGGGCCCTGCAGTCAGGATATTGAGCTTGTCTCCCACAGGATTGCCCCCTCCTGTGGTCAGCACATCAGGTTTCTGAAACAACAAACATTACTACATGAACAAACACAACACTGCAACACTCAATCAACACAAGTAAATCATCAACCCTCTGCAGAGAAGTTGTTTACAACATTATCTTTTTCAAACTGTTGTTTTAAACTTAGAGTGGATTTTATGTAGATACGCACAATATATCAGCATTCATATCAGTACCAGTCCCATATGTAGAACTGGGCCAATATTAACGTCTGATATTTATTTACCACTTTTTATCTTTGTGTTTGTGTTTTGTGAGGTGAGATGGTTGGTTGAGCAGCAACTGTTTGATCATGATAGTGATGCTGCAGCAGGAATAACTGAAGTAGAGTCATGACAGAGGTCTGCTTCTTTATTTACTGTAACAAAACAAGACTCAAGTCTGTTTGTGTGTATTTATGTAAAATATAATGTGTGTGTGTGTGTGTATAATTTGTGTGTCTGTGTGTATATGTATAATTTGTGTGTATTTGTGTATATGTATAATTTGTGTGTATATGTACAGTGGTTTGCAAAAGTATTCATACCCCTTGAA
>NW_013953441.1:61442-63238 GCF_001266775.1 Austrofundulus limnaeus
TTATTTATTGATTTATTTATTATTTATTGATTTATTATTTATTTATTTAAGTGTTTGAGCAGCTCACACAAACCTGAGAGCTCCTGTTCTCCTTCCATGTCTTCATCTGGTCAGTAGATTTATCTCTGGTCTCAGACATGTCTGCAACACAACAACAGTCCACACACAGTGGAGGAATGTCTTCTTCTCAACACTCTTCCTGGACTTTGTTCCGTTTAGCCCCGCCCCATCCGGCGCCCCTCGTTTCTGATTGGCTGATAGAAGTGAACTGACCTACATTCAGGAAAACACAAACACAAAGCTTAGGTCCAATGGGTAAAAAAAATAATTCTGACTTCAGAGTTCTTATTTATTTATTTATTTATTTCTGTGGTCCACAGTTTTGTAGAATTTGTTTCTAAAACACTGTGTTGTGGTCAGTAAGCCATGGTGCAGAGGGCAAACATGTTTTTTGTTTCTTTTGAAGTTTTTGAATATTTGGTTTATTACAGCAGATTATCTATCCCCAGTCAGACATCTAAAGACTCACTGAGTTTATTTATTTGCAAAAATTGTGTACATAAAACTGAAAGTATCATAAGTAAATAAGTATACTGAGATAAATAATGAAATAAAGTGAATAACCACATTTAGCCAATCAGTTATTTGGTTGGAACAAACCCTTCAATCTTAGATCACTGCTGTTCAGATACAGAGTTGTGTGTCCACGGCCTACCCCAGTTACCACTACTGTGCATGTGTGTCAGTGACAGAAAGGCAGACGTGGCAGTGGAAGGTGTCAAAGCAGTTTGGAGAGAAAAACAAAGTAAAGAACAACAAAAAACGATTAATCGATTATTAAATTAGTCATCGATTATTTTAATAATCAATTAGTCATTGATTAATCGATTAATCGTTGCAGCCCTATTGTAAAGTAACTAAGTACAAATACTTTGTTACTGTACTTAAGTAGAAACATTGATTATCTGTACTTTGATTGAGTAATTATTTTTCAGTGTACTTTGTACTTTTACTCAATACATTTTTACACAATTATCTGTACTTTCTACTCACTACATTTTTTAAAAAGGTAAGAAGTAGAAAGTTGTTACTCCTATTTTATTCTGAGTTGTTATTACTTAAAAAATACTATCCTGATAAATTGTGTCTCCTGGATAGAGTGAATTTAATTGTGTTTGGATGAGAAGTATAAATATATATGGAGCTAAATTGGGGTCATATGTTTTGTTCAAAATAACAAAATTTGAAAATGAAAAAATAATTTTGAAAATGAAAAATATATATATAACCTCTAATGAGACATTTATTGGACTGAAAACATTCCACTCATAGCTGGTGGTTCCTGAATGCAACACCTTGTCCAGCCTGCTGTCAATCATGATTCTGCACCGCCTGCCATCTGAGGCCCCGCCCACCACGTTAAATCAGGGTCATAACTCTGAAACTGAAAATAAGAAGTTTGAAACTGAAAAAAAAAATTTTGAAACTGAAAAAAATATTTGAAACTGAAAAGACAAGATGTTTGAAACTTGTCCAGATTGGAATGCATTGTTTTTTAGTTTCAAATATTTTTTAAAATTTCAAAATTATTTTTTCCTTTTTTAATTTTTTTTTATTTTGAACAAAACATATGACTCCATTTTAGCTCCATACGTTTCCTGATGAAGCACAAGCTTGTCGTATAGTTAGCACACTGCATTCTCTTAGCCATCCATCCATCCATCCATCCATCCATCCATCCATCCATTTTCTTCCACCTATCCGGGGTCGGGTCGCGGGGGCAGCAGCTTCAGAAG
>NW_013953441.1:63941-70036 GCF_001266775.1 Austrofundulus limnaeus
TAGAAATTCTGTCCATGAAAGTAATGAACAGAATCGGTGACAAAGGGCAGCCTTGGCGGAGTTCAACTCTCACCGGAAACGGGCCCGACTTACTGCCGGCAATGTGGACCAGACTCTGACACCGGTCGTACAAGGACCTGACAGCCCGTATCAAGTGGCCCGGTACCCCATACTCCCAGAGAACCCCCCACAAGGCCCCCCTTGGGACACGGTCGAACGCCTTCTCCAAATCCACAAAACACATGTAGACCGGTTGGTTGAACTCCCATGCACCCTCCAGGACCCTGCTGAGGGTGTAGAGCTGGTCCAGTGTTCAGCATTCTCTTAGCATAGCTTGTAAATTTACTTGTGGAGGAGATCATTTAGACAACTATTGGTTAAAACAGGCAAAATGTGAGTGTTTTTTGTCCTGTTTTCTGTCTATTTTGTCTTTTAAAACAGATAAAAAGCCACCGTATAATTTATCTGGTCCTTTATTAATAAGTTTAGGTTATAATTGTTGGAGGACATTGAGGGCCAGATTAACGTAGACTAAAGGCCACTTGTTGCCCTTTGGCCATATTTGTGTTTGTTTAGATCGACCAACGTTCACGGGTACTTTTCTAAAAAGAAAGTAAAATGTTTCTCATTCTCAGTAAGCAGAAGGTCACATGTTCAGTCTGATTGTTGAACTGCTTTTATTTGAAACAGCATTCACACAATACACTGTATTCTGGAGGCACATTCACATAAAGTGCCAAACACCTTCATGCATGGTCCAATGTGAGCTACAGCTTCGTTAATGCAAACGGTGACTGAAAATGAAAATATTGCTTTTTATTATTTGGCACAATAGGAAACATTTGATATTATACCACAAGTGTGTTATTTTTGGATCGGTTCTAAAAGTGAGGTGAGAAAGGCAGTCAGAACGTGACCAACGTGTGCAACTGGTTCTGCTTTAACTGAAGACATGTAGGAGGCTGATGGTGCTCTGAGGGCTCGATTCACTGAAGTCACATTCAGAAAGTCACAACAAAACACGACTGCACAATCCTGTAGAGATTAAAAAGCCTCCTCCTCATTCTGAGCTTTACAGGATGCTGTTGGTATTTTAGGTGAAAACTATTTTAATTATATTTTCACTGCGTTTAACAGAAGCTTAATGGACTTTAATAAAAGACAGTTTCCACAGAAACACAGCCACAGACTCAGAAAATCTAACTAAACTTGTATAAAAGAGTTAGTAATTTACACCACGTCAACTCCCAGAGGTGTTTGTGTTACAGCCGACTGATCAGTGATGACATCTATGATAAATACAATGTGATTAAAGTTAGGTGTCTTTTATTACATACACTGTGAAAAACAGGATTTGCATCAAAAATTCAGAAGGAAAACGACAACATGTTAGAGGGATAGCCTGGTCATTTTTAAAGTCATAAAATTAGAAGAGTAATTTTCTATTTTTATCAGGTACTGAATGTGAGATTTTCATTTGTTGTCATTTGTAATCATCAAAATTAAACGAAATAAACATTTGAAATATATCAGTCTGTGTAAAGAATGAATAAAAAATTAAAAGTTTCACTTTTTGAATAGAATTATTGAAATAAACCAAGTCTTTCATGATATTCTAAGTTCATGACCAGCACCTGTAGTTTTATATCCTTTTTTCTACCTTATGAAATAAAACTTTCTGGTGTGAAAGAAAGATATTAGTGAATATTAAAACCTTTTCATGACAATATTTCCTTGGTTTGTTGCTGTTTGTTAACCAGTCATTAGCAGCCTGTTAGCTGTTAGCCTAGCCTGGATTTCTGCACGAGAACTGACCAGACTATCCCTTTAACTACAGTACTATTTACAGTCTCAAATATGCAACAAGTATTGCATTAAAAATAGAACAATGTTGTTATTGTGATGATTTTAACTGATTAGGCCTCCCTGCAACAGCTGCTACAAATTACAATTGTATTTTTCACCTGGATAAGAGTACCTGGATATTTTCAGAAGCACAATGAAGACCGAACACATCAAAACCTCCAGAATTTACCTGCTTCGGCTCAAAGTCCACATTCTAATGAATCAAAGAACAAAAGAGAAATAAATGAGTTTTCCTGATAGAGAAGCCACGTCAGTCCTTCGTCCAGAGGTGGCAGCTCCAAGCAGCCGGCCCCTCACACACCTGACTGTCTGCACCTGCTGAAGACGAGCTTCGTTTTTACCTCCATTGTTCCAAAAGTTCAACATGAATCAGTTCACACACATGAAAACATGTTTTTCTTCTAAAAAAAACTGACTCCCACACAACCGTGGAGAGAATGAGTAATTTACAGGAGAATAATTACACACCTTCAGAACCCATCAGGGGCGTTTTAGCTCCCCTCATGTGTGAAGACGAGGTGCTGACACTCTGTTGGTCACAATGTTAAATAATTAGAACACATCCAGACAAGAGTTCAACATGGACGAGTGGTCTGAGTGGTACTCAGGGCTCTGCAGACACAACTAGATCCTGCGCAGAGGGTGCCACATGGACACAGGCTTCCTCAGAGTGGCCAGCATCTGGTTCCAGTGAGTGATGCCCATCCCACTGGCCTCAGGCCCGATGATCACATGACCCAGGTTCTCCCCCCGCCCATCGTCAGTGGCCTCTGCCACCGTCACCCTCAGAGAGAGTTCCTGCAAACAGCAACACATGGTTACACACGCAGGTGTGGAGACGTGTTCCTGTACCTGAATGAATGAATGAATGAATGAATGAATGAATGAATGATTTTATTTGGTCACATTAAAGCACACTCCACACAAAAACAAACAAAGCTTTAACCTGTATGACCAAACAGGTAGAGGCAGAAGCCAATGGCTTGTTTTGCCTCACCTTACAATTCATAATGGATTCCCCAAAACAAAATACACAAAAAAACACACACATATACTTCAGCTACATCCTGGTTATATGCAAATGATTAATACTGTTTTTTATCAACAATATCATTATTATTGTCCGCACATGCAAAACAAATATGTAATATATTACCATCATCACAACTGACTACTTTAAACCATACCTCATAATTAATTTACTTTTTAACTTCTTTTTGAAACTTAAAAGGGAGTCACTAAACTTAATTTCATCATTTAAATTATTCCACAACTTAACACCAAATACTGAAACACATCTGTATTTGATATTTGTTCTTACTTTAAGTACTTCAAAAATAAAGAACCACCTTAAATAATAATTATTTTCCCCGTAACTTAAAAAATCTTTGAATACCATCAGGAAGACTATTTATTCTTACATGATATAGTAACTCTAGTGTTTTTAAATTTACTAAGTCACTAAACTTTAAAGCAGAAGAATTCAAGAATAGTGGGTTTGTGGAATCAAAAAACCCAGTATATTTATTAATCTAATTACTCTTTTTTGAAGTTTAACTATTGGATCTATATTGGTTTTATAAATATTACCCCAAACCTCTACACAACAGGACATATATGGTACTACAAGTGAAAAATAAAGTGTATGCAGACAACTTCTATTTAACAATTCTTTGGTTTTAAAAATGATTGCAACCAATTTTGATATTTTTTGTCTGATATACTCTATATGTGACTTTCATGCCACGCCGCATTGAAGCAGTCATTTCTGCTAAAGGATTCCCCACCAAGTATTGAGTGCAGAACTGAACATAATTATTTGAAGGTTGATCTTTTTTGTATTAAAAACACTTTTCTTTTATTGGTCGGATGAAATATGCTAATTTTTTGAGATAGGGATTTTTGATTTTTCTTTACTTTTTTGCCAAAATCATCAATTTTAAACAATAAAAGGCTTGAACTACTTCAGTTGGTGTGCAATGAATCTAAAATATATGAAAATTTAATGTTTATCAGTACATTACAGAAAATAATTAACCTTATCACAATATGCTAATTTTTTTTGAAAAGGACCTGTAGATTATTAATAACAAAATATACACCTAAACCAGAACATAATACTAAGTCTAACCTCAGTGAACTGTAAACAGTCATCAGAATGAATTCTTCTAAATAATCAAACATTTCTTTTGATTAGATTAACCCCACTGTAAACCTCCTATATACACCTACCAGACCACACCCCCAACCATTCCTGACCCCTCCCCTAACTCTCACCCTCCTCTGAACTCTCCTCCCTCTCTAATGAGCGCATGACAAACACTCTGAGCTGAGTTCTACTCAAACAGAACACCTACACTCACTGGAATTTGCAGCCATATTCCACTACATCTTACAGCACCTACAAATCAACACATACTGTCTCCAACTGGAACAGCTGACTCCACAAGTTCCCCTACATAACCCTAACCTCACAGGTACCTACCTCAGCCTAAATCTAACACAAACTCAGTTCACACCTTGGTCCTAAACACAACCCCAAACCCAAAAATGATGTTCCACCAAATTAGGACTGGTCTTTGGTCCCCATTAGGACTACTGGTCTTGACAAGGTAGGTGTGTATACTGGAAACNAACCCAAAAATGATGTTCCACCAAATTAGGACTGGTCTTTGGTCCCCATTAGGACTACTGGTCTTGACAAGGTAGGTGTGTATACTGGAAACAGTCCTAAATAATAATAAAAAAAAAAACAAGTATACACACACACTCGTTTGTTCTTGAACGCCATGGGGACTGTGCATTGACTTCCATTTATTTTTTGGTACTACTATATCCTAACCCTGACCATATACTCTAACATTAACCTCACAGGTACCTACCTGACCCTAAAACTAACCTAAACCTTGGTCCTAAACCTAACTCCACACTCATAATTTGCATTTGGACACATGGGGTCCTGGCACTGGTCCCCACGATTCACTTCGGTCGCCACGAGGCTGCTTTTTTGGGAAAATTGTCCCCAAATTGTAGGAACCCCCCCCACCACACACACACACACACACACACACACACACACAAACACACACACACACAGGTCTTCTAGTCTAATCATGAGGTCAAACATCCTTCTCAGATAAGAGAATAAAAACAGGAAACATTTAACAAAACTAAATATACAGCTAATTAAAATGAGTGGCAGATCTTATACAATTATTTACACTCTTCACTAATGTTTATTTTATGGTTTATCTTCAACCAGTTTACTGCTCCTTTCTTTACCCAGGAAGTGCCTTCAACAGCCCGGGACACACAACACACGCAGTACAGTGACAACATCAAACTCTACTGTATCACCTCTGTCTAACACCAAGGCTTTCAGATTTTTACCAGGTTTTCTGCTTGTGTTCATATATTCGTACTTTTATAAAAGTATCTGATGAACCTGTGGACAAACATGAACCAAACTTTAAGTACTACAGTTTGAGCTGTCACAACAGCTGAACGACTTCAGCCAACAAAATAACTGCTGCAACTCTGTCAGTTTAACACGTGTTGACTTAAATCTGGTGTGGTAGGAGCTGAGCATCAAATGTTAATTGACCTGTTAGCAAAATATCTAATGAATCATTAGATTGTTTTTAATGAAACTTCATAAACCTTTACAACCGAGTGCCATGAAAACTCAACCCAGTTCAAACTGGCTGCAGCTTATTTATTTATTTATTTATTTATTTATTTATTTATTTATTTATTTATTTATTTATTTATTTATTTATTTATTTACCTTATCAGAGCTGCAGCTTACTGAAAATGACTGAGTGTCAGTCTGCAGCAGGCTCTGAACATCAACATGTCACAGGATGTGGCTGGGACGGTCATCCTGATGTCACATGGTGATAGTCTGTCTTCAAGGAACACTGGGATTTTAACTTTTCATTGGTTTTTTATTATTTGTTTTGTTTTTGCTATTTAAAACGTTCTAATTAAAAACAGATAGTGAATGAACTTGTTGCTCAGCAGAGGTTTAACCTGTTGTCTCACCTGCAGGACGCTGGACGGGACAGAGAAGATCATGGCTTCGTTAAAGATAGGGTTCGTGTCGTCCCGTTTTGTAGAAGTCTTCTTCTTGCTGATCTTTCTCCCATCCTGCAGGAGGTACACTTTGACAAATGGATCTGATGGTCACACACACACACACACACACACACACACACACACACACACAC
>NW_013953441.1:70135-71626 GCF_001266775.1 Austrofundulus limnaeus
ACACACACACACACACACACACACACACACACACACACACACACACACACACACACACACTAGTGTGAAAACATTTAATGAACTCCTCATTAAAATAAACGAAGCACAGCTCAGTAGATGATGTCATCAGGTCACCTTTACCATCAGCAGGTTAGTTTTAAATAACTAGTTACACTAACCTAAGTTTCTACATGTGACATGTCATAGTGTCTGCCTCTAAAGGACAAACAATAACAATGTTTGTGTGTCTGACTGAAGTGTGTGTGTTTGTTACAAACAGCACAGTATAAATGTCATAAATAATCACTGGATGTGCATCAATCTTACATCAGCTTTAGGACTTCATGAAGTGTAGTAAACACAACAATGGGCCTCATGTCAGAACCGTTGGTACGCACAGATTTGTTCTTAAATTGTGCGTACGAGTGATTTAGGAGAATTTGTGACATTCACCAATGTTTTCATATTCTACGATTTTTTTCAGATACGAACAAACTTCAGGAGTGGTCCAGACCTGTCGTATATTTTACCAGCAGTCAGTCTGCTGTTATCCAGATGGGTTTTCCTCCCTAATAACTTTATATTTCATTAGTTTGAAGATATTTAGAGTTGAAAATAAATCACGCTCCATAATTATGTTGACAGTGTTACATTGTGGCAGGCAGGGCAGCAGGAGGTTTACAGTTCATTCCCTCACTGAGTGGTAGCTATCATTATCAAATTATTTCTACGGGCTGCTGTTTGTAAAGTTACACAGTCAAAAATTACCACCAGTATTTTTGTTTTATTTAGCCTTTTATAAGAAAAAAAGAACAGATTTATTTTTTAAAGTTAGTTTTTCACCATATGATTCATACATTTATAAATATCATAGTTTATAAACTAAATATTTAACTTACAAATTAACTGTGGGAGCATTTTGCTCCCTCAGTTTATTCTCCCCATCCCTCGCCGCACACCTCCATCCTCTTCACATTCAACTTCACCCATGTAGGTTTTTTTTTGGGGGCACAGTCGTGTTATAAGAGCAACAATATTACATTTGTATTTGCCATAACCACCTGGGCCCCAAATTTTATTGTACATCTTAGACATTCACTCGTAACATTTTCATGAAATTCACATATAGGAACTTAAGGTGGGCACTCATGGCTATAGGTGGCCCGATGGCACCACTCTTGCCTTCTGTGCCTGTGCACACCCCCCAACGTTTGCACATAGACACTTAGGGTTTTGGGTTAGAGTAGTGGTGGAGGGGAAACTGGCACCACGCCGGCCTCTGCCTCTTCTTCTTTCCTTTTTTAAATTACTCTATAGAACAACATGCACCAACAGTACATCTGGGGTGGGGGTGTGGGTGTCAGGGTCTTTATTCCCATCCCGTTCCCTGACTGCCATTTGGGGAGGGTGTCCTGAAGAAGGGCAGACCGCCGGGTGCGGTCCTGGGCTGTGGGTGGGCTTGGGGCTTGGATGGTCGCCGGGGGCGGGGCT
>NW_013953441.1:72763-76472 GCF_001266775.1 Austrofundulus limnaeus
ATATTTAGTTTATAAACTATGACATTTATAAATGTATGAATCATATGGTGAAAAACTGACTTTAAAAAATAAATCTGTTCTTTTTTTCTTATAAAAGGCTAAATAAAACAAAAATACTGGTGGTAATTTTTGTCTGTGTAACTTTACAAACGGCAGCCCATAGTTTTCCTCAGCTGAAAGTTGTTTCATAAACCATGTTAAAACCCACATAAACAGATGAATCCACAGTTCAGTACACAGTCCGAGTGTCGCTCACCAACCTGCTGTGTTCTTGTCGTTGGTCCACACCAGGTTCTTGCACTTGGCCACGACCACCGTGAGGCGCTCTGCTGTGGGCAGATAACTGAGGGACAGCAGGATCTCTCCCACTGCGTCCACAGCCTGCAGGGGGAACCAGTACAGAAATATGACACCAGTCCAGTGTCAGGCAGTGTCACATCAGAGACAAAACTCTGCTCACAATGAAAGGGTCAGACAGTCAGAGCTGCAGCTGGAGGAATCGACCCTGCACAGCCTGCAGATGATTCATTTGAAAGCTGTACAAAGTGAAAGCAATCACTTAAAGGAAAGTTTTACATTTGAAACAGATTATTAGATGTGAAATCAAATCATAGGAAGACATTTCAGAGAGCAAAATACAGTATTCATTCTGTTTTTAATTTCACATTATTTATTCATCATGAGAAGAAAGAATACTTCAGTATAATAATTAGGAAGAAAATGTAATCCTTATAGAGGAACAACCTGATTGTTTTAACCATCTTTAATATTTGCTGGCAGAATCCAACATGTACATTTGGTAAATGCCCAGCAGGGGGCACAAACATCATCATAGATTACAGTGAGATGTCCTCGCTTTCAAAAACTGAGAAATGCAATTTACAATGTTCTTTTTAAACCATTTAATGGTAATTTTTACTATTTACCATCCTAAAGATTGACTTTGTTGACACAAACTTAGATGCTGACACTCTGTCTACTTTTTTTTACATTTTTGATCAATTTATCAAAAATGTATTTTTCTAAAATGTACCAGTACTCCACAATCGACCCATTCAGAGACCTGCCTCCAAATTCATTTCTGATTTAAAAATCCTTCATCTTAATATGTTAATGTTTTACTCTGCCCTCTATATTATTGTCTAGATATTATTTACTTGTTTTATTTTTCAGATTGAACAGTCTTGATACTTTGATGGTTGTACAGCTTTTATACTTTTTTGTCCCAAATGTTTGTATATCCTGTTCTGATTGTGTATCTTTAGATTTGCCTCTGATTGCACAGCACCTTGTGAATCTATTTCTATGAAAGCTGCTATATAAATAAAACTTTACTTACTTACTTTACTTAGTACGTACTTTTAAGATTAGACTGAAGACTTTCCTTTTTCATAAATCCTATAGTTAGACTGAGGTTTCCTGAATTATTCTTCATTTCTGCTGCTATAGACTTAGACTGCTGGAGCACAAAGTGCCCACATGTCCTCACCCAGCTGCTGTCTTTAGTCTCTTCTCTACATGTTTGCATTCATTGCTGTCTTTAACTTGGCAGTGTTCTTCTTTCCTCCCATAGAAACTCAACTGAACCACTGCATTGTGTCTTTATCACCTTGTTGTCTTCTCTAACCCCACTTGACTGATTCAGAAGGTCTCTTCCTGTTAAAATGAAACAATGCCTCTCCACTACAGCCTTCATGCTACTCGGTAAGAGAGATTGTGACAAAGTGGAAACGTAATGCAATCAGCTGGTTTAATTGATACATAACTTTGACTAAGTGGCATTTTATTATGAACATGAATGTTTTTGTACAGTGTGCTGTGATTAATTTGTTGTGAGCTGCTGCTGGAATAAACTGAACTGAAACACTAGACCTTATCTCTGGTTGTATGCAAGAAATCCACAGCCAATTATCTAAACATAAATCTGTTCCGGTGTGCCTCAGGGTTCTGTCCTTGGCTCACCTCTGTTCACAATATATTTGCTTCTCCTTGGTAATGTTTGACATAAATTCAGTATCAGTTTCCACTGCTATACAGATGGTACATAACTCTACCTTAACCTCCCTCTTTGATTATTTATTCAAAATAAAATCTTGGTTCACCTCAGGTTTTCTCAGAGAGGTAACTTTTTTGTGCAATATCAACTCTTTTCAGCTGTCAGGTAATTTCTCAATATTGATAACTCCATTCCAACCCCCCCACCCCCCCCAGGTTAGAATTCAAAACTTGATAGTATTCTGTTATAAACACATCAATTCAGTCAGCTTACTTTCATTAGAGTAATTGTTCATCCTTCTCTCCTAGTCGTTTGCCACCTCACACTGATTATTGTGACTCTTTGTTCCTCCTCTAGTCCTTCCATATTCTTCAAGGAGGTCAGTTTCAGCTGCTTGTGTTGCCACCAGAACATTCTCTGCTCACCAAAAAAACCCTGTCCTTCAACAACTTCATTGGCTTTGTACAAAAACATTATAAAAAATTTGAAGCCAGAATAATTGTGCAGAAAACCATGTGAACTCTCTGTTACAGATCTTTACTCTTCATTTCTAGAAAATCTGTGTCATTGGTCAGAGCCACTGTTTCGCAGGGCCTGTAGTCTTATCAGAACCAGAACAAAGGCCCTCTATACAACTCTGCATCTGCTTACGCTAAAGACTCCCCAAAGACTTATATGTGTGCTTCACAAAACCCAAACACCCTGGTCAAGTCCCTGAGGGCGGTACCTTTTACATCAGGCTTTAAAATGTCAACAATTCTTGTTTATCCTGCAGAGGGACACAAAACATATTGGTTCTCCTCCTTTTTAAAGTGACTAACCGTGTTTCCATCAAGGCTTTTTGATGCGCATTCAGAAGTGTCGCATTAAAAATGCGAAAAAAAGTCAGATGGAAACAGCAAAATTAAAAAAAAACCATTCTCAATTCGCTAAAAAGTTTTTACGCTCGCTTAAGGTGTTTTTTTAGATGATTCACAAAGTAGTTAATGCGCAAAACGATAGATGGAAACACATTTGCCGAATAAATTCTGATGTGGCGCATGTTTACCTCACGTGACGTTCAGCTGTTTCTGCTTTCCTGCCTCATCTTGGATGTTATCATAAACGCACAAAAACATGGCTGCGCACAACAACAACAGTGTAGTTTATCATTGCGTTTCTTTCCCTACGTCTCCTGGCAGCATTAAACATAGCCTGAACTAGCTGAATAGATAGAATAATTACAACTTGCCCAATAGCAAGGCATTCATGAAAAAATCGCTCCATTGTCCCGAGATGATTRGCCTCTGCTAGTTAGCAAGTTTCACTTCCTGTTTACTACCGCAAAGCTTGTCGCTGACGTCTGACATAATCACGTGTTGCGTAGCCTCGTCTGACGTAATTACGCGTTGCATAGCCTCGTCTGATGTAATCACGTGTTGCGTAGCCTCGTCTGACATAATCACGTCTTGCGTAGCCTCGTCTGACATAATTACGCGTTGCGTAGCCTCGTCTGACATAATCACGCGTTGCGTAGCCTCTTCTGATGTAATCACATGTTGCGTAGCCTCGTCTGATGTAATCACGTGTTGTGCAGCCTCGTCTGACGTAATCACGCGTTGCGTAGCCTCGTCTGACATAATCACGCGTTGCGTAGCCTCTTCTGATGTAATCACATGTTGCGTAGCTTCGTCTGATGTAATCACATGTTGCGTAGCTTCGTCTGATGTAATC
>NW_013953441.1:78076-79647 GCF_001266775.1 Austrofundulus limnaeus
GCGTTAAACATAGCCTGTACTAGCTGAATAGATAGAATAATTACAACTTGCCCAATAGCAAGGCATTCATGAAAAAATTGCTCCATTGTCCCGAGATGATTTGCCTCTGCTAGTTAGCAAGTTTCACTTCCTGTTTACTACCGCAAAGCTTGTCGCCGACGTCTGACATAATCACGTGTTGCGTAGCCTCGTCTGATGTAATCATGTGTTGCGTAGCCTTGTCTGTAATCACGCATTGTGTAGCCTCGTCTGATGTAATCACGTGTTGCGTAGCCTCGTCTGACGTAATCACGCATTGCGTAGCCTCAATTATTCGCATCAAACAGTCGAGAGGGAAACTAGATAGAAACAGTCTGGATTCAAATTTTTATTTATTTAATTTTTTAGGAATTTTGAAAAGGTAGCAAAAAATTCACTCTACAACTGGATGGAAACACGATTATTGACTACAACTGATCACAAAGTGTACAATATAAGACTGGATCCTAAATTCAGATAATCAATCAGACACTTGATTTATCAAATTTCTGACATTCTGACCTATCTAGCTCCTACATACTGGTGTAAAGCCATCTGTGAACTTTCTGCTCTCTCAGTATGAGCTGATCGTTCTGAAATTCATGTGGAAATAAAATTTATTCATATTAATATCATTAAGCTGCAACACACAGTAAGCATTGCATCACAAACCTTGTTGACATCCTGAAGGTAGAGCCAAGCGTTGAACGGTCTGATGGTCAGGTCCAGGTCTGACATCTTCAGCTCTGCCAATCCTGCACTGATGTTCCTCTCATCTGCATCGATCCCAAAGGCTGCGAAGCGCAGGCTGTACTCGTCCAGAGCAGCCGGGTCCATGGGGATGGAGAAACGCTCATTGAAGATGACGGTGAAGGCATTGGTCTGAACCTGTGGGAAGCAGACAACAACAGTGTGGGTTTACACACTGAAATGTCCAACATCAAGTTCAACCACTGCCGAGCACAACCACCTGCTGGGCTAAAAGATCAGACAGGAAAACATTGGTTGTAACGCCTTAATGCTGTAGATAGCATAAAGTTCATATGGCCTTCACCTTCAGGTCAGAGTTTTTACCTGACATCCTTTGATTATGAGGAATGACAGAGTTCAAGCTGTTTCAGGTAAATCTTGAAAATACCAACATGAGACAGTGAAACTCTCACAGTGTCAGCATCTGTACAGTGTTTTACTAATGACTCAGAATCAGTTTGTTTTTATTAAAGTCAAGTGGCTGCAGCAGCCATCATGTTAATCAGTTGTACATGTGCATCTTAGTTCAGATTGTCCAGTGGTTCATGAGATATTTTGCTAACAAACAGAGGTTATGCAAAGTGTTAAAGACAGATCAGTTAGTGCTCTAAGTTTAGGTTTTTGTGTTCAGTGAGGTTCATTAACTGTGGAGTCCTTGAACTGAGGTGTCAGTGGCTCCCAGGCTGCACTGTACTTTACCATCAGTGTGTCAAAGAATAATGTTAAGTGCATTATTATTATTATTATCATCATCAGATTCCTTTTGCACACACACACACACACACACACACACACACACACAC
>NW_013953441.1:80013-81165 GCF_001266775.1 Austrofundulus limnaeus
CACACACACACACACACACACACACACACACACACACACACACACTATTACTCCCTGTTTGCATTGATTTATTTACCGTAATTTAACCAGGCAAGTCCTGCTGATGTCTTTTTTAAGGGCAGCCTGGGCCTGAAGACAACCTATTCTACATGTTTTGGGGGGTAGGAAAACCAGAGTACCCGGAGAAAACCCACACAAGCATGAGGAGAACACGCAAACTAAACACAGAAAGACCCCAGGTCTGAACCGGGGATCGAACCCAGGACCTTCCTGCTGTGAGGCATAGGTGCTAACCATTGAGCCATCGTGCCACCATTTATGAAGTCAGGGTTAATACTTTTCTTATATAACTAGAATAAAGTTAATTTCTTCACCTGCTTCATCCTGGAAACAGGTGCAGCACAAGCTCTAGGTTATAAAAACATTTCTGTTCATCTGCCACAAGATAAGCTGATTAAGAATTCAACCTACAAATCTGTGTGTTCTTAGCAAACAAATGATTTTTTATAAAATGATGAAGTCTGGTCTGATCAGAAAAATGACTAACTTTAGTTGTTGCCACAGCTACAGTCACAGGTTCAGTTTGAAGCCATTAGACTTTAACTGTCTGAGGTTACCAGGAAACGATGGTAAGACGACAGCAGACGAACAAGTAACTTATTTACACTCTCATGTATAAAACAGGATAAAAACTGGAGAAACTATAAGTGCAGGAAGATATTTACTGAAGAAACTGAAACCGAGTTGTATGAGGCACCACATTATTTAGCCCTCTGTTTTTACATTTAGCTAAAATTGACTAAATATTAAAAAACATTTAAAATATATTTAAATAATAAATACTAAATCCAAATGTTTAAATCTAAATGTAAAAGTTAAACCTTAAATGTTGAAGTTGACATTTAAGTATTTTGGAATAGACGGAGGAGTTTGGAGAGGCCATGGAGAAAGACTTCCGTACGGCTTCGAGGCGATTCTGGTCCACCATCCGGCGTCTCAGGAGGGGGAAGCAGTGCAGCACCAACACTGTTTATAGTGGGGATGGTGTGCTGCTGACCTCAACTCGTGACGTTGTGTGCAGGTGGGCGGAATACTTTGAAGACGGCCTGTCACGATAACAAATTTTGCTGGGCGATTAATTGTCTCAAAATT
>NW_013953441.1:83006-83912 GCF_001266775.1 Austrofundulus limnaeus
GGACTATGTCTCTCGGCTGGCCTGGGAACACCTTGGAGTTCCCCCGGAGGAGCTGGAAGAAGTGGCTGGGGAGAGGGAGGTCTGGGCCTCCCTTCTGCTGCTGCTGCCCCCGAGACCCGGCCCCGGATAGGCGGAAGAAAATGGATGGATGGATGGATGGAATAGAGCCTTTGCTGTTGGTGAACGGCTCATGTTATGATGTCATCTTCCTGAGACAAACAACAACAACGGCAGCTAAACAGAAAACAGTAAAATACTCTTAAAAGCCTCTTAACAACAGAAAAACAGTCACAGTCCAGCCAGTTTTACAGATATTACGCTAGAATTAGGTGTGGTAACAGCTGAGAATCATCCCTAGTTGATTCATTTCTACAGCCTGCATTGGCCTGGGCACATCCATAAAACAGAACCTAAAAACCAGAAGTTTCATCTGTTTTAAATACAGTTTTACATGTTTTTCTGTTTAAGATCTGAAACATGTTTCATTTATAAAATGCCACCAAAGACACCTGCTGCCTTTGACAACTAGGAAAACAGCAACATGCAGAGCCAGAAGAAAATTGTCATGTTGACCTTGAATAGTGCTTTACATCAAGCAGGTAAAGAGCATCATCAACAATTACTACTGCACCAACCATCCAGAAATAAAGAGCTGCTGTAGAAGTGATACCTTCAGCTGTAGAAGTGATACTTTCAGCTGTAGAAGTGATATTTTCAGCTGTAGAAGTGATACTTTCAGCTGTAGAAGTGATACTTTCAGCTGTAGAAGTGATATTTTCAGCTGTAGAAGTGATACTTTCAGCTGTAGAAGTGATATTTTCAGCTGTAGAAGTGATATTTCCAGCTGTAGAAGTGATATTTTCAGCTGTAGAAGTGATATTTTCAGCTGTAGAAGTGATACTTTCA
>NW_013953441.1:84863-97071 GCF_001266775.1 Austrofundulus limnaeus
GTGTGTGTGTGTGTGTGTGTGTGTGTGTGTGTGTGTGTGTGTGTGTGTGTGTTAAAAACTGGGTTATTAAAAGCCAAACAAATCCAAGAATCTGTAGCAGCAAAGACACAATGAGAATGAACAGATAAAAAGAAGAGGAGAAAGAAAGAGAAGGATAGGTGAGGGGCAGCAGGTTAGACAGGGAAAACACAGCAAAACAAGATGGACAAAAGTTAGCAGCATTTTCCTTCAGCTTTCTTCCACATGTGAGAGGAACCTGCAGCTGCCTTCATTATGGCAGCTGAAACACTTTAAAACCTAAAGAAGTGAGGACTGATGAGCCTACGCATCCACTGTGTCAGCCTGCAGAAGCTCACAGGCAGCCAGGACTCTTCTGGCAACAGAAACAGGACAGAAGGCAAGCAGCAGGCATAGCAGATGGAAGAATCTGGCCTTTATTCTTAAAACAATCATTTTAGATTAGGATCTAAACGGATTGATGGAACCTTGTAAAGAAAATGCATTTTAAAATAACTCTAAACTTGCAAACTAAAGGAAGCAGATGGTTGACTGAGTCATGAGAAGTGGTTGGTCCAAATGCAGGCCTGTAGGAGGGAGGCAGTGAGGATCACAGAGACGTTTGAACAACTAAACGAAGACAAACAGTACAACAAAAAGCATGAACTGATAATCTGACAGAGAGAAGTTAAAAAAGACTAAACATACTGTGAGGACAGACAGTAACAGGAGGGCTGATTTCTAATGGAAGACAGGTGCTGAGTGACCAGACAGAAACAAACGATTGACGACTAATAATTCAACACTGATTTACTCATTGATAATTGTCAAGAAACCTGGCTGGACCAACCATCCCAAGAGTTGGAATCAGGCCAGCAGAGCCTCCCTTTGACCCCCAACAGAGAGAAGAATGTGACAGGAAAAGGAGTCTCAAGAGAGACCGAGATGCAGGCCAGAGGGAAAGGAGGATCAAAAAGAAAAAAGAGAGTAATAAGTGTTAATGTTGATCAATTTAAATGCTGGCAAATAAATAACATGAGTAATAATTATATGCTTAATTGCAAAGTATGATTTAACTAATATACTGTAATAATCAATGTGTTTTTAATTGTAAGATGGTGATTTAGGAAGAAGTGTCATTGTGTGTCTTAAAATGAAGGAAGGGTGTGTGTGTGCTATTTTGAACGGTAGAAAAGACAAACAGTACTTCTGCAAAACAGAAATAGCAGAAGTGGGGTTTTTCTGGAATGTCCCAGAGGCCCTATGGTGAAAAACAAAGTGGTTTTGACTCGCCACAAAAAGTCCCTTACAGTTCTATTACCAGAATCAGCAAGATTACTTTATTCTGGGAAATACAAAAACGTCCGTGGTGGAAATTCCCAGCCTTGCCACAGAATGGTAAGGATGGGGGTGAGCAGGCCCAAAAAGAGTATAAAAAAGGAATAGTTTCAGCAGTACAGTCATCTTCTGGCCCCGACTGGAGAAGAGGCAGCAAGAAGGCGAGGACAGCCCAAGAAGAGGAGCAAGCAGATCCGAGAGGCATCTCATCTGGGACACGCTGACACACTTTTCTCCAGCGATCTACGGACCGAAGACCAGATTAAACCAGCCCAGCTCTGAGAAGTCTTTTTAGGCAACAATCTGATGCTTTTCATGGAGGTAATGCCAACACTGCTCCAACCTGTCCTGCCATCCCAAATTAACAGAAAATGCCACACAACCTAGTCATAAAGATAGGTCAGCGCTTTAGAGCTTTTTATTTTTATCACCAATTATTATTCAATATTTTTAATCTGTATAATCAAATGTGGCTTTTCTTGCAAATTCCTATTAAACTGCTTACAGTATCATAAAGACAATTCTATGTCTGGACATTGTTTTTAAAGTTTTTTCTCTGATTACTTGAGAGTGTTGTTACTTCAAAGCAACAAGGTGTTAATATATTAATGAGTATGTTTACTTTGGAGCCAAGAGGTAACAATATGAGGTCATAAATCAATAATAAGTTCATTTTTAATGGTTATTAGCCTGGGTAGATAGGATAACTCCCTTTAACAGTTCCCTTGAGACCTGCTGTACAGGTCACTAAACATAATCTCGGTCACAGTAAGAAGTGCACATTCTAAGAGGGAGCGGCTACCAGGAACAGTGGTGATCGGCAGCTGGAGGCGTCCTGAGCTACTACGCTAATCCAGAGGCCGGGGTTCGAGAAGGGAGTGACCACTGGAAGGAAGGTAGCTGGAGGCCGAGCTAAAGGCTCCCGCCCCTGTCTCCTGGAGGAGATACACCGGACACGGCCACACACGCCACCCCAGGTGGCTGTAAATCTGGTCCATCGCCTCCAAACCAAGAGTGAGGCATTGTCTCCTCTCCAAGACCCATTGGTGTCCTTGTGGGTAAACTGGAGGAGGAGCCACACAGGAAAACATGGCGCCCAATGTGGGGCGTGGCCTAAACTAGGACCACCCCCTGAGAGAAGGGTTGGACCACAGGAGTGTTCAGCTTGTCTACAAGAGCAGAAACTGAGAATTGACTGCTTAGTGTGCTAAAAGAGAGCCAACAGCACACATCCTTCACAACTACCACTCGAGGAGTGGGATAAGGAGAGGACCCTGCAGCAGAAGCTGCTGGAATGAACACAGCGACCGCAGGGTAAGTGGCTACAATTGTCGAGACCTCATCCCGGTCCTGTAACGCATGCAGGAGGCTTTGAGGATCGACAACTCCAATCAAGACAAAGAAGCACAATGGCTGCTGTAGCCATGCCGAAGGAGGAGAGAGCAGGGACCTCATAAGAAATGGCCCCCAACCCAGGAATCAGACAAGCCCCGCCATGCATAGTTATGATCTATGGCAGGGGAACTAAAGAATGGAACCCCACCGCTATGGCGCTCTTCATGTCACATTCCACAAAAACAGACCCAGTGCAAGCCTTGGCTGAACTGAAAGACCACATGACCCAGAACACATTCTTCTACGGGCCCACCCTGGTGGATGGAGCCATGCTAGCCGTGCTGCTGCATCCAACAGAGATTAAAAAGAAGGCCCAAAAGGAAGAATGGGTCAGATGGTGGCTGAAAACAGTAAGAGGATGGAAAACCGATTGGTGAAGCTGGTAAGCCCATCGGCAGAGTATGACCCCTGGTAAGATTAGTTGCCAGGGAACAGTTCATCAGCTGCGTGGTGGCCGATCCAGCATCCAAAGTTGAAAAAAAGTATAAGTGTTTGGAGCAACCACTGCTTGATCTCAGAATATGGAAGAACATGTTGAAGTACAAGGACAGAAATGGATATGAGGATGAGAACAGTGTGGTCGGAGAGTCCGACAATACCATTGACTGCGAGGAATCAGGTGCGGAAACTGATGATGAATATGAGGAAGAAAAACAAAATGAAGAAGATACTTTCAGTGAGAAAGAAGGTGATGATGATCGATCCCACATTCAGAAAGAAATAGGGGAACTGACTCGGGCTTTGAACGACATAAAGACTTATTTGGGTCAAACCCCCAATTCAGAGCCAAAAAAAAGTCGGAAACCAGAAAACTGTGAAGGCTTTGACTGAACAGTTTGAAAACACCACCATCATTGAAAGCGACAAAAAACATCGGAAATGTGACCGCAAACTGCATCACATAGGACCAGAGACACCGAGACGAGGCCCGTTAGGCCCTCTCTCTGAGAAAACCCTGAAGATTTGAATGCCGAATGGTATAGTCCTGCATCAAACTGTGGGAGATCCATGGGCCATCTCAAGTGATAGACTGCTGATATTTACCGACCATAACTACAAAAGTTACAATGGAAAATTCAGAAAAGCCCTGATAAAAAATGTGGGGCATGAATACCAGAAGGAGGTAAAGGAGTTAAGAGAAACCCACAAAATGTATCCAGATCGACCCCAAATGACTAGTGGAGCAGGACTGGTCCACTATGGAATCATCCACGTCCCAGTACCTGCATATAAGAAAGGTGACGACATGGAAAACTATGTCCGCCTAATGATGAAAAAATTGGAACAGGGATTGAATCACACAATACAACAGGGACTGAGGGACTGAGGAAAGTCGTCATCAGCACCTGTGGTTTGAGGTCTGGAGACCTGCCACCGGACATGGCAGAAAAGGTGGCAGTGAGAGGCTCAGCGCACTTCGCTCAGAACATCAATGTGCCCACAGACCTGAAAGAAATCATCGTGGTCACAGCTGAAAAGCTGAAAAATTAAAGACTGACTAAGGAGAAACAGGACTTAATTCGACACTTCAACAGGTGGGACCCCAGCTCTGGAAACAAGAGCTCAGAAGAGGAAGAACCGCCGAACCCTCCTCGGCCTGTTGAACATCCACAAACCCCCGTACCCCCTGAAAGCTCAGAAGAAGACAATGCTGAGTCCAGCATGGGGTCTGCTGCAGCCCAAGGGCAAGGTACCCCTAAACAACTGAGGGTCGGACAAAGAAAAGGAGAAAAGAAACAAGTGGAACTGGTAGACATCCTCAGGGTATCGGAAAGAATGGCATGGGAACCCAGGTGGGGACCAATCCAGACCAGTGATGGAAGAAGAACCTATGTGCGCGAAGCAGATCAGAGGGACTTCCCAATACCCCCAGCCTGGGCTGAAAAGATGGAGGAACAATTGGAAATAAAGGTAAAGGCCAGAGTGGGGGAATGGGCTAACATAATAATGATGCCATCTTATCCCACTCTAGCTGCACACAAAAGATTGACAGCTAACTTCAGGCAAGCATATGTGGCCATTGCCCCCGATGTGATGCTGAAAAAGATGAAGAGAGCAGCAAACAAGTTCATGAGGGACTTGGTGTATGAAGAGGAAGATGGGATGCTTTCGGACGAACCAGTGCCGCCAGTAACGGCCGCAGGTGAAAAGGACTCATCAGGAAGGCAGGAGTGGAAATCAATCAAAGATGTGAGCACCAACGCAGATGAGTTCCGTGAGTATAAGAAAATAAAAATCCTGGTAAGAGAACCAGGTGCAGGCGAAGGAAAACAGAGCTATCTAAAAGACGTCTGGCCCCTCGTCGTGAACTCCACTGACTGTGAGGTTGCAAAGCGCCTGTGGCTGAGTCATATCACAGGCCATCCCATCGACAGAAAAGATTCGGCTCAGGACTACTAAGAGAAATTTCTACCTGAAGATGAAAACGATGAGGATGCCCACATTGATAGGGCTCAACTCAGACTGGAACAAGGACAAAAATTAACCCCCATCTGGCATCAGCTGAAACAAAACATCGCCCCAACCAGGTATGTGAATGCCCTGAGGATAGTGACAAAGGGACGAATGGGTGACATAACTTTTGCTACCATGCCTATCCCAACCACCACAGTGGCACAAACGGATGCAGCAGTAAGGAAGTATGACCTGGAACTGCTCTATTGGGATGAACAAAGAAAAAAGGAGTCAACCCCGAAGCCAGCAAAAGTCCCTACCAAGGTGGCCCTGAAGGAGCCGGCCAATCCCCAGGGTAAATTTCATCAACCAACCCCTCAGCAGAGGGACAAAGGCCCCAGACAACAATATCAGCCAAACAACTAAGGACAACAATATAGGCCCCCACCACAACGACAGCAAGGACTGGAAAGAGGAGGACAGGCGACTCGGCCTGCTTAAGACCCAAAAGAGCCCCTTACTTGCCCCCGGAAGAATACAACAAATTAACCCCAGAACAAAAAGATGCCCTCCGTCAGGCCAGGGAACAAGTGGCCGGAGGGCCGCCAAAATGACGGACCCCAGGTCCCGGGTCGCCCTGGAAAACACCAACTGGAATGGGGGCCGCATCTTCACCAGTGTAGATGGGACTCCCTTCCTGGTGGATACAGGGGCAGAGGTATCCATGACCCAGAAAGACCTAGAGACTTTGGCTAGTGGAGCAATGGAAAAAATGCCATATGGAATTTGGAAAAATGTAGTACGGTTAAAAGGACCTTATAATTTGGTAGCGGTCAAAGACTTGAAGATTCTGCATAACCCCAAGGAAGCTAGGAAATCAGAATGGAAAAGATTGGAGATGTTAACATCAAAATCAATAAAAACAAGCCCCTCAGCCACCACAATGTGGTACAAACCGGTGGATGTCCCTGAGGTGACAAAACAAAAGCTGGAAGAAAGTGATTTGTCCCCAGAAGGAAAGACTAAATTAAAACAAATAATTGAATTGGCCAGAATTGCTCACTTCAAGAATGACTGCGGAGACTTGGGCACAAAATCTTGCTGTCACATCATAGGAGGGGTACACCCACCTGTAAAACAGTACCCTCTCCACCCAGAAGCAGTGGCAGAAATGGACAAAATTGTAAAAGAATTGCATGCACTGGGAATCATCAGAGAAGAGCCAAATCCCTTCACAAACAGCCCTATTCAGGCTGTGAAGAAACCTGAATCGGCGGGAGGAGGCTGGAGGCCAGTTATCAATTTCAAGGCCCTAAACCGAAGAACTGTCGCAAATCGAGCCAGCCTCATCAATCCCCAAGGAGCATTAAAAACACTGACAGTTAAAAAGTACAAATCCTGCATCTACCTGGCAAATGGGTTTATCTCACTCAGGTTAGCCCGTGAATCACAAGGAAAAACAGCTTTCATCCACAAAGGTAAAAGCTATGTGTGGCAAAGACTGCCACAGGGATACAGAAATTCACCAAATGTATTCCAATCAGCCGTCTTGGAAATACTTGAAGACGTTGGGGCTTCAGTGTACATCGATGACGTTTTCTTTGCAGATGATGCTGAAGAAGAGCACCTTAAACGTCTGAAAGAAGTGGTTAAACGGATCTCTGAAGCAGGCCTCAAGCTAAACCTGGCAAAATGCCAGTTTGGCCAGTTTAAAGTCAACTACCTAGGGTTCCAAGTCACCACAGACTTGGGCTTATCAGATGGTTACAGAGAAAAAATTCAACAAATACAACCCTCCAGATGTGAAAATGATCTACAGAAAATCTTAGGCCTGTGCAACTATGTGAGAGATCACGTTCCAAACTACCAGAAGTATGCAAAACTCTTGTACGCATGCCTGAAAAAGAGGCTAAACAAAAAACCAAGACGATCTTGACAAGCTGAGAGAAGAGATCCAAAAAGCTGTCAGACTTGAACCTAGAAACCTGACCTCTAGGCTGCTGGACGAAATATTCAGCGAGAACAAAGACGCCATGGTCAAGGTGAGCAATGACCAAGGAGGCCTAATCACATTATGGAGCACAACGCTAACAACAATGGAAAAAATACCCCCAAGAGGAGAAGGAACTGGCAGTGTTAGCAAAATATTGGGGGTCATTGAAAGATCTGGCCCAAAGTCAACCCATCAAAGTCACGACTCAAAGCCAGGTGCACAAATACTTGAGAAAAGGCACCATCGAGAGCACAAGATCAACTAACACCAGATGGGACCGATGGGAACACATTTTGCTGGATCCAGACCTAGAAATAGGCCCGGCACAGTTACAGCAAAAGAAGCCTACTGCCAGTCAGACTGAGAATAAAAACTATGACTGGGTGCTCTTCACAGATGGATCAAGAAAAGGCCCAGATGAAATGGCATATTGGGGTTACATCTTGACACAAAATGGGAAAGAACAACACAGAGCCAGAGGAAAGGCGAGTGGAAGCGCCCAAGCTGGAGAAGTGACGGCGGTTTTGGAAGGGTTGCTGGAACACACCAAGAGGAAAGTCAAGGCCGCACGGGTAGCAACTGATAGTCACTATTGCGCACAGGCCTTGAAAGAAGATTTGTCCATCTGGATTGAGAATGGATTTGAGTCAGCCAGAGGAAAAACTGTTGCCCACAAAGAACTTTGGGAGAAAATAGCCGAGTTAAGGACACAACTTGACTTAGATGTGGAGCACCAAAAAGCACACACAAAGGAAGGATCTTACTGGGAAGGTAACGATGAAGTGGACAGGTTTGTCCATCAACGGAAACTTGTCTTGATTGGAGCAGAAAAATGGAATGTTACTCCTAAAGGAAAGGAGGTTCCAAAAGAGTACGTGGCAGAGGTAGTGGTGACCATGCATGAGGCTCTAGGACATGCTGGGCTGCTACCCACACGTAGAGGACTGGTAAAGCAGAACTTATGGATTCCTATGAAACAGATTCAGCAAGTACTCAAACGCTGCACGGTATGTGGGAAATACAATGCAGGAAGAAGAGGAAAAAGAACTGAGGGCCTCACCATTAAAAGCACAATCCCATGGGGCACAATATGCATGGACGTAGCTGGGCCCATGGGGGTCACAGGGACCAAAATTGAGAAAAATCTTATTGTTCTTGTAGACTCAATGTCTGGCTTTGTGGTGGTGAGACCTGTCAGGAAAGCCAACGGGAATAGTGTTGTCTCTATGTCAGACTACACATGTGCCTGTTTAGGCATCCTCGAGAGCTACGAACTGATAATGGGACACATTTTAAAAATGTGCAAGTGAACAGGTGGTGTGAGCAACATGGGGTGATGAGGGTATATTCATCGCCATACACGCCACAGGCCAACAGCGTTGCTGAATGTACCATCGGTTTGGTCAAAAACTGGCTAGCTAAAAATGCTAACTCAGAGGAATGGAGCCTCAAGTCGGTCGACATAGGCCAAGCCCTCCACGACCGGGACTGAGCAGGGAGGCTGTCCCCTTCTGACGAACTAAACCAGCATCCCTTTGTTACCTAAGAAACAGGGAGGAGTCAGGAGGTGGATCCCGCCCCCTTAGAGGCATGCCCATTCGCTGTAGGACAGAAGGTGTGGCTTAAAGACAGAGACCAACCCAGTATGGGGGCAGTAAAGCCAAAGTATGAGGAGGTTGATATTGTGACTAAAGTATTGAACCATAACACAGTGCTGCTGAAGAAGAAAGGAATCCAAGGAGTTGAGCAGCTGAAACCAGCCTTAGGTTAAGAAACCAGAAATGAACATGGCCATGGAACTCAGCAACTCTCCACCGTCCTACATTCGACTGGCCACGATTAATGGGTTGGTAATCATGAGAAGAACCACATTGGGTATTTGGGTTGGCAGAGCCCTAAAGACCCTAGAATATGCAAAAATTGGTTATCCGTCACCGGATCCATAAACAGTTGAATGGAACCACTGTAATGTGGGGTGTGTGGTTTGCCTGCAGGCGGAGACTTTGAGACCACCTGGGTTGGATCAGGCCACAAGAAACCACTCTCCCCTCCACAGTCAAACGTTGACCTCATTGGAATCAGGAGAAGTCCAGTGAAGGTGCTGGATGCCTTCATTTGTGGAACATGCAGAGTTGACACTCTGTCCAGAATTACCTTTGTCGTCCAATGGGACCTCAAAGGAGTACTGCCCGAGGGATGTGGTTGTTCGTGGGATGGTCACCAACTGGAGTGGTGCCCCTTTTGTTCATCCCTAGGCTGCCATGGAACCCTGGTTCAAGCGGCTGAAGCTCATGGATGGCAGGTGCGGCGGCTCTTTTACCCCCTCCGGTACTTAACACCAGATGAGACCGCTGACGCTGTGGCATCCTCCATGGGCCTCGGTCCCCTTCTCTATCCTGAACTCTCCTGTGATCCCTCGGCACCCCCCTTGGATCCTGTCACTGATGAGAAGGAGGAGGGAGACACAGAGACAACCGAGGACCTCCGCTGTGACCTGTTGAACAAAACCATCGACAAATCTTGGCCTTTTCAAGCGGCCGGGATTCATGCAGGAAGGCCCTTGCTGGGACTACATGAGTACCCTTTGGTTTTCAGGGTTTATAGAGAACCTTTAACATTGGCCCTCAGACCTGACGACAGGCCAGATGATGTAAAAGCGACTGCACAAGGCAGCTGGGAAGGACCCTGGGAGCTTACCACATGGGCCTCCCTTATAAAAGAGGTCATCCAAAATCAGTTCATCCCGCTGATAGACCTCCCACCTATCCCCCGTGAGGAGAGGGTCAGGATGTCTGACCTATACTACTACACCACCAACATTGATGCTTGGTGTCCGAGAGGCGCTCGCCCCAAGCAGAAGGTTGCAACATACACTGTCACCTCTGAGGCGTGGAATCGGCAAGGAGTTCTACAGATTCCCGGGACTGTGGCTCAGAGGACTCCAATTCCCAGCCGCCCTGATTCCACTTACAAAGTACAGGTCGCAGTTCAAATGATGATTGTCCCCCTTAAAGGGGTTTATTCCATTGGAGCCACGATCACTGTTCTTGGACGACATGGTGAGGTGTTCAACACAGCTGAGGCTCACGCCCCACCACCTCGCCGCCACTCTGGCTTTCTCTTTAGAGCCCTAACCCGCGTCCCCTCGCGGTTGCGCAGGGTGAAGAGCGAGGCAGAATAAATTAATGGTGCTCCAGTGAGATGTACGGTTTCCCCTTCATTCGACTTATGATATAATTTTCTCTTACCTTGGGATTGGCTGTGGGATGATTGATCTCAATAATCCCAAGAGAGGGGGTGGGCCCTGAAGATGAGGAAGGACTGGTGGTAACCACACCCCACCAGAGGAGAAACCTCCCCCCCCTCATAAAGATAAAATGCCTGTCTGTGAGCTGTACAGTAACAGAAAGAAGATGGAGAGGATCACCTACATGTCACAGACCCAGGAAGACCCAGAGGACAATGACAGGGAAACCGACCTCACAAAAAAAAACTCCCAAACACAGCTGCGGCTGCAGCTGTAAAAAGAAGCCATGTTTGCAACTGGTTTAAGGCTTTTAGCTTTGCTTCTTGCTGTTGCTTTAATTTTGTCAATTTTGTACCAAGCAGGATCAGGATACCAGCCATGGAAAGTCACTCATGCCAGAGTGTTTCATGCCAACACAAAATATGGAAATTTGACTTGCTGGAACACCAGCGCCCACAACCTCTTCATGCCCTGGGATGCAAACCAAACTTCTGAGAATCAAACTGACTCCTGGAACAGGATAAAAAGAATGGGTTATGAAGCATGGCGAGACAACCTGTATGAATGGACTGCCTGGACAGACGAACTGGCATGACAAAACTTCTCAGACCACATTTGGACAATCTCAAATCCAATAGCTACTAAAGATGGATTGGTCGTGTGGGTTAAAGTATTAGAAGACCATGAGACTAAAACGACGAAGTGCAACTAGATACAGCCAGAGGGAGAACCACCCGAATGACACTGCGATTGGGGATGCAGACCCCTGCTGGGCCTAGCGCACCAAGGGTACTGGCAATATGAAGCTGTATTTCCAGCACCCCACAAACACATATTCTGCCCGGCCATACTTCCAAAATGGGAGTTTTGGGGACACTATAACCTCAAATGTGACAAAATCCCAGTCACGAACAGAACCAGAGTTAGACCTCAAAGAAAGCACCCGACGGCCTTTAAAAAGAAGCCCACATGGCCCATACGTTGCCATAAAACCGGCAATGTAACGGTGCGCAACGAGACTGCCAATGCAATGGGGATTGAAGCACAAACCACTCCGCCCCCAGGTACCACTCCGGCCCCAGCCCAGGACCCAAAGAAATACAACACCGTGGATGAATGCTTAGCAGACATCACATGCCTCGAGCCCTGCATCTGGAACACGTGGGTAAAATGTAAAGACCAAAACTTTATGCTCCTGGGCCTGCTGTGGTTCCAGACTTACTATTGTACCAGCTTCAGATCAATCTTCAGTCCTATCAGGGCTATGCATGAACATTGGCTGAATTCTACCTTTCCATGGATATGGATTAAAGAGAATGTGGTCCACTAGAGATTTCCCTGAAGGCTCCGAAAGGGGCCGTGGTGGACTCATGGGCCCTTACCGGTCACACATGTGTGTCCAAAAATTGCCAACTGTCCAGGAGTTAAAATCAGTACCCAAAGGAGATTTTGACAAAATAGACAAATGTGTTGCTAGAAGAATTTTCTTACAGTGGTTAGTTTTGGGTCAGGTAGGACCTGGAGTGGTTAGTCTTAGGGTCAGGTTGGTACTACAGTGGTTAGTTTTAGGGTCATGTAGGACCTGGAGTGGTTAGTTTTAGGGCCATGTAGGACCTGGAGTGGTTAGTTTTAGGGTCATGTAGGACCTGGAGTGGTTAGTTTTAGGGTCAGATAGGACTTGGATTGGTTAGTTTTAGGGTCAGGTTGGTACTACAGTGGTTAGTTTTAGGGTCATGTAGGACCTGGAATGGTTAGTTTTAGGGTCATGTAGGACCTGGAGTGGTTAGTTTTAGGGTCAGATAGGACTTGGATTGGTTAGTTTTAGGGCCATGTAGGACCTGGAG